>NW_027531334.1:5791769-5898958 GCF_008692635.1 Crocuta crocuta
TCTCTCTCTCTCTCCTAGAAATAAATAAAACATTAAAATAAATAAATAAATAAAACTATATGCTAAATGCTATCATCCATATTATTTCTTATAATTATTGTTTTATTTTGTTAATAGTTTTAAATTTAAGTAGTAATCTAAAGGATTATGTTTTATTATTTTCTGTTTTATGATGACGGTGATGATTACTTTTTTCTTCTCTACAAAGTTTGTCTTTTCCTGCTGCTCAACATATTATCAATTATCATTAACCATAATTAGCTAGTTGATTAATTTATTTACTTAAGATATAGTTGCCATTTAGTTACGAGGTAAATGCCTGTACTATGTAACTACAGGAACATTTTCCAAAGCGATATCTATGGGAAAAAAAAAAAAGTCCCATTATCAAACAAGTTTAGAAAACACTGCTTAACTTCTCCCACCACTTCCCAATTGGAAACTCAGAATGTAAACATGGATATTTGTTGAAAAGTGCTGTTGTAGAAGAACCTGTGTATCAATACCAAACCCACTCTTCCCAAAACTTATTTTTTATAAAATCCTTTCCCAGAATGTATCTTTGAGTAATCTGAGGAACTAGTGTTTGGGGGCAAGCTTTAATGTGTAAAAGAATTACCTGAATATGGTGTTAAAATTCATAATCTGATCTAGTAGGTCAAGGGTGAGACCTGAGATTCTGTGTTTCTTACAATCTGCATTTCTTACATTTCTTGCACACCTACTAAACACACTTTAGTCCTAATACTATAAAGAACATACTTTAGGAACAGGAAAAAAAAAGCTTATAATGTACCTTACACCCACCTACCCACACGCACCCATGCTTTTCTATGAACTAGCATTCTTTTATCAGACGCTGTGTGAGACATGTTATCAGAGGAGTACCAAACATAAGCTTTAAAAATTAGATCTCAGTAAAGATAACAGCTTTGTTTTAGAGAAATGCCTTATGTTGTCTTTCTACATGAGCTAAATTATAATCTGAACATCCTAGTTTACTTTGTTACTGATGGCAGATTAACCCTGAATGCTGGTAACCTAGGCTAGGCCCTCCGCAGTCATAAATTTGAATGAAAGTTCATTTATATGGAGCACCTTCTTTAGTATTAGCACTTCTATTCCTTTGAGAAGGAATTACTGCCTTGCTATGTTAACTTTTAGACCAAGATTGAACTCTTGCTAATTCCCTAGTCACGTAAATTATCTTTTAAAAATATCAAAGATTAAAACACATAAATCCTTTTATAAAAGAAGCAATAATGGGAATCATACCACTTAAATTTCACTTTCTCTAAGGCGGTGGCCTCAACCAGGGAAAATTTCATATCCCAGGAGACACTTGGCAATGTCTGGTGACATTTCTGGTTATCACACTGGCGAGGAGGGTGCTATTGGGATCTATTGGGTAGAGGTCAGGGGTGCTGCTAAAAACATTCTACAATGCACAGGATAGTTAATCACAACAAAGCACTATCCAGCCCAGATTATCAATAATGCTGAGGGTGAGATGTCCTGCACTAAGAACCTGTACTATTTCTTAATATTGCCTTTGGTTTGATGATGCAGGACACAGACCGGAAAACTAGAGACAGTATGACAGGTCCTAGCCTGTTTTTTATCTATGGTATATGTAATACTGATTTGCAAATATTAGTAAAGAGGGAAACTATAGAGGTTTCCAGCTCTATGGAGAAGATGAAGGCATTTAAACTGCCTACTGAAAACTCCGATCAGTCATAGGGAAGGAGCTGGAGTACTGACGGGCATTCTCTGGTTACAACTGGTCAGTGTACCACTGTTTCCTGTGTACATGTTCATTTATTAAAAACCAGTGAAGAGGCTAAGATTTCCCAGGGCTCCTTTAGAAAAAACACAGTTTCCGTGTGATGCATAGAGGATTGTGAAAAGTGGCAGTCCTCACATTTTGAAGCTGTGTGACAGGGGAGCCTTAACCTCCTTATTCATAAAAAACTGATTTGAAGCTTAAAAAGTGAGATAATACACAGTGGTGACAATTAATTGCTTTCTTCCCAAATATCCTTATTATTCATCATGCTGACATCCATAATTTTCAAGTCTCCCAGCCCCAACATTAAGACTGCTTTAAGGATGTCAGCAATTCTTAAATAGCTAGATGACTCAGTCAGTTGAGTGTCCAACTTTAGCTCAGGTCATGACCTCACAGTTTGCGAGTTTGAGCCCTGCGTCAGGCTCTGTGCTGACAGCTCAGAGCCTGGAGCCTGTTTCAAATTCTGTGTCTCCCTTTCTCTCTGCCCTTCCCCCACTCACACTCTGTCTAATTCTCTAATAAAATAAATAAACATTTAAAAAATTTGTTTTAAGGGGCGCCTGGGTGGCTTAGTTGGTTAAGCGTACTTTCGCTTAGGTCATGATCTCACGGTTCGTGGGTTTGAGCCCCCCGTCGGGCTCTGTGCTGACTGCCAGCTCAGAGCCTGGAGCCTGTTTCAGTCTGTGACTCCCTCTCTCTCGGACCCTCCCCTGCTCACGCTGTCTCTCTGTCTCCTAGAAATAAATTAAAAAAAAAAAATTTTTTTTTTTTTAAAAATTTGTTTTAAAGAATGGCAGCTATTCCCTCATTGTAAAGAGAGTGAGAAAGGGAGGTGAGTTGGGTGAGTTAGGAATACGTGGAAAGAGGAAAAGTGGTCAGAGAAAGCTCCAGGCTGGCACAGGCTGAGCAACACTACTCAAAGCCCAGGGGAACTGAGCAGAAGAGCTGATGCAGATTTCGCCATGAATACAGTTGGTGGTCACGTGGAATGTTACAAGGATCAGTCAATTCCATATGAACTTGTCATTACAATGTGTTCAGAAACTAAAGGTTAGTAATATGTTAATGGACAATGTACAGGTGGCATGCAATTTTTATAAATACACCAAGCAACCAAAATTACAGTGTGGTATCTCAATTTTATCAACATATAACCACTAGAGTGACAAGAGGAGGGATGTTATTTGGGGAAAAAATGTTTAATTTAACTAATTAATGGATTTCTAAAAATAAACTGGGGAAAGAGTATTGTAACAATGGGTTATCTGAAATGTAGATTAAATAGATCTGAAAGTGAAGTATAATTAGACATGGTAGCATCTGCAGTAATATACCAGTAGATTCCTTGAGATTTAGAGTATACAGGTTTGAAGTGAAGAGCAATTGAATACAGTGGTATCTGGAGGGCTAAATGATAGGACTCAGAAGGTTAATAGGGTTTCTGAAGCTTTAACCTAGCTGAAATGGCAGAGGTGGTAATGCTATGTGCCAGGGCAGCTGGAAATTTCTGGAAAGGCTGTTAAAATCATGCAAAACCAGGTGCACTGGGCACAATAGAGAGAGACTGAAGAAAGCCCAAGAAAGAATGCAGGCAGAAAAATGAGGCCATACTGAAAAAGGGTAGGAGTTAGTATGCGCACTGCCATCAGATAGGGTCCAGTACAGTGGGAGTCGTGATTATTCAAAGGATTGGAACATGAAATTGGACATTTAAAAGGGAAAACCTTGGGGCTCCTGGATAGCTCAGCTGGTTGAGGATCCAACTCTTGATTTCAGCTCAGGTCATGATCCCTGGGTGGTAGGATAGAGCCCCATGAAGGGCTCTGTGCTGAGTGTGGAGCCTGCTTAAGATTCTCTCTCCCTCTGCTTTTTACCCTTGCTCATGCTCTCTCTCTCAAAAAGAAAAGAAAAGAAGAGAAGAGAAGAGAAGAGAAGAGAAGAGAAGAGAAGAGAAAAGAAAAGAAAAGAAAAGAAAAGAAAAGAAAAGAAAAGAAAAGAAAAGAAAAGAAAAGAAAAGAAAAGGAAAGGAAAGAAAGAAAAATCTTACAATGCCTACCAATCTTAGTAAAATGTAGTTTAGGGTTGGCAACTGAATTTGTTACTCAAATATATGATTGTTAGGGCAATATCATTTATACCTGCATCAGAAGAATTTAAAATACAGATATTTGAGATCCACACAGATCTGAGTCAGAAACTCTTTGCTGTGTACAGAAAAAGGCTTTCACAAGTTTCTGATGTGATTGAGGTGTATACTCGAGAACAATATACACTAGACCTGAAATGAGGAAGACTATAAGACTGTCTGTGTATCATAGCCTCACACTCAAGCTGGTCAAGGACAGAGCTGGAAAGGGATCTGTAGCCTCTACCTAACGGACACTACCCAGATCATTGTTACCACCAAGATCCTCCCAGGAGACTTGTGGGACCATATTTTAAACAAATGATTTCCTGCATTTATTTTTTTTTTTCTGCTACCATTGCAATAAAATGTGATGTAAAATAGAAACTACCACATAAATATTAGCACACCATTTTAGAGGTTGTATTAATCTAGTGAGGTAAGAACATGACTTGATTTCATAAGGTTTATTTCCCTCACAAAATAAAAGTCTAGAATATAGGCTATCATCTAGGTTTAAAAAAATAAGTATCTATGTTTTTTTATTTCCCAGTTAGAAGGTAAGTTTCTTGAGCTCAAGAATATTCTAATGTTTCTCTACATTTGAATAAAGTGCTCAGTAAAAACGTATTTGAAATAATTAACACAGTATTAGAGACAACTATGGGAGAAAAACAAGATACCTGGGTAAAAATAATATAATCGAAGACTATTTTTGTGTGATTATCTTCTTTAATCGAAATATAATCAACATATAGTATTATATTAATTTCAGATGTACAACATAATGATTCAACAATTCTATACATTCCTGACTGCTCACCACAGAATTGTAATCACCATCTGTCACTATACAATGTTTTTACAATCTTATTGATTAGATTGTCTATACTGTACCTTTCTTCTTCATGACTTACTTTATTTTATAACTAGAAATCCCCCCACCCACCTGAACATTATATTAAATAAGAGCCAGGTAAACACTGGTAAAGAGTTCGAATCCAAAAGTATAACAAGAAGGGGAGCCTGGGTGGCTCATTTGGTTAAGCATTAATTTCTGCTCAGATCATGATCTCACGGTTTGTGAGTTCAAGCCATGTGCTGGACTCTGCACTAACACTGAGGAGCCTCCTTGGGATTCTCTCTCTCCCTCACTCTCTGCCCTTCCCCCTCTCACTCACATGTGCATGCATGTGCTCTCTCTAAATAAATAAATACACTTAAAAGAAAAAGCATGATACAAAAAGCTGGGGCACCTGGGTGGCTCAATCAGTTAAGCAACCGAATCTTGATCTCAATACAGGTCATGATCTCAGAATCATGAGTTCAAGCCCTGTGTTGGACCTCATGCTGAGTATAGAGCCTACTTATGAGAAGAAAAAAAAAGTATAACAAGAAAAACAAACAGAAAACCAAGACAGACAAGAAGTGTTCAGAGCCTGTATGAAGAAAAAGCATACTACTGAGAAACATAAAAAAATAAATAATAGAAGGATACATCTTATTCTTAGCAAGACATAGTATTAAAAACTGTCAATTTTTAAAAATACAATAAAAACTAAAAATAGGTCCCCCTTCTTTATATCTTTCTAAGAAATGTTTTTATTGTGATCAAATATCTNGAAGAAAAAGCATGCTACTGAGAAACATAAAAAAATAAATAATAGAAGGATACATCTTATTCTTAGCAAGACATAGTATTAAAAATTGTCAATTTTTAAAAATACAATAAAAACTAAAAATAGGTCCCCCTTCTTTATATCTTTCTAAGAAATGTTTTTATTGTGATCAAATATCTAGAACATAAAATTCACCATATGAAGCATATTTATGCGTACAGTTCAACAGCATTAAGTACACTAGCATTCCTGCGTAGCCATCACGTTTAGTTTTCTCACACTGAAATTCTCTACCCCTTAAATACTAATTCTCCATTCTTCCCACCCTCCAGCCCTGACGACCACCATTCTACTTTCTTTATGAATTTGACTATTCTAGTTACCTCATTTAAGTAGAATCATTCAATATGTGTCTTTTTGTCACAGGTGTATTTCACATTGCATGATATCTTCAATGGTCATCTATGTTGTGGCATATGTCAGAATTTCCTTCCTTTTTAAGGCTGAGTAATATTCCACTGAATGTAAATACGAAATTTGGTTTATCCATCCATCAGTGGACATTTGGGCTGTTTCCACCTGTGGCTATTATGAATAATGTTGCTAATAAATGATGATGTATAAATATGTTTGAACTTCTGCTTTCAATTCTTTGGGGTATATGCCCAAAAATGGAATTGCTAGATCATATGCTATTTCCATTAATTCCAAATTAATCAATTTAATTTTTGAGGAATCATCAGAGCATTTCCCAATAGATGCATCACTTTATCTTCCCAAAAGAATTGCACAAGATTTCCAATTTCTCCACAACCCTGTTAACACTTGTCATTCTCTCATTTTTAATAATAGCTACCCTGATGGATATAAAGTGATATCTTACTGTAATTTACATTTGCCTTTCCCTTCAATTCGTGATTTTAAGCATCTTTTCATGTGCATATTGACTATTTGCATATTTCCTTTAGAGAAAAGTCTGTTAGAGACTTTTGCTCATTTTTAAATCAAATTGTTTTTGTTGTTATTATTGGGTTGTAGGAGTTCTTTTTATATTCTGCATATCAGTATTATCAAATATATTATTTGCAAATATTTTCTCCCCCTTTATAGGTTGCCTTTTCACTCTATTGATAGTGTCCGTTCACATACAAAAGTTTTTAATTTTGCGAAAGCCCAACTTTCTTATTATTTCTTTCACTTCCCGTGCTTTTGATGTCCTACCTTTTTTTTTTTTCCTAATTGACCAACCAGTTCTAAAGGTCATCTGGAAAAGTATGCAGGAAAGCAAGCTTAGGACATTTCTGAAAAAGAAGGTTAACAGGAGAATAGTCTCCCTCATAATAAAATATATTCGAATATACAATTATCTTGGGCCTTAAATAGACAGGCAAATCAGAGACACATAGTAGAAAATCTTAAAATATACCCCTATACAATTAGGAGTTTAATATATTACAAGTACACCATTTCAAATCGATAATCAGTGTTGAGAAAACTGGCTAGTCATTTGAGAAAAGACTGAAATCCTATTTCATATCTTTTGTCAAAATGAATTTCAAAATGAATTTTAGATTAATCAATGACTTAAATGTAAAAATTGATTTAAATATAAAACTTGAAATCAAAATACTAATGAAAAAAGCATGGGAGGATATATTTATAATATAATAGTGAGAATGATCTTCCCAGGCTTATCATGAAACCTAAAAGCTATATTGAAAATTTTTGCTACATAGCAATTTAAAAAGCCTATACAGACATCTGCTCAACATGATGATCCCTCTTGTTGAAAACAAGACTAAAAGCTCACCACAATATATACAGCAACTTTTTAAAGACAATAGGGATTTTTAAACTGCAGGCAGCATTTGAGGAATTACATTCTTTGAATAATGAACAAAATAATGTTCACATTCAAACATACTTAATAAACTTCACATTCAAACTGGTATTCTCCCTTCAGGACATTTTCTAATTTTCTGTGTATGAAAGAGGAGGGAACACTATCTAAGCAGAAAGCAGCAGTCAATCAGACTAAAGAGATGCATGTTCAAGCATGGAGCTTAACATGGAAGACCAGAAGAATAAAATCCAAAAGAAGAGAGAATCACAGAGAAATGAGCCTAAAATCTGACTACACATATCCCTCCAAACATTGGCTGAATATTAAGTGCCATATGTGCAGGATAAAATCCCAAGAAATCCATCAGAAAACAACAGATAGAAAGCTAAACACTGAGCAGAGGTTACTGCAGCCATGGAGACAGAGGCTGGAATTCAAGCCTTTGAGATGGAGACTTTAATGATCACCCAGGCTTCCTGTTATGAACTGAACAGGGTCACCTTTAGGAGTAAGGGACATATGCTACTACAGGGGAACAGCAAACTACAACCTGCAGGTCAACATGACTGGACCTGATACCTATTTTTGTATGTTCTTAGACCTAAGAATGGTTTTCCACATTTTTTTGATTATTCATCAAATATTTATTAAATCCTATTATGTACAAATTATTGGGCAAGGTATTAGCCTTATAGATTTTTTTTTACAAATAGTTTATTGTCAAGTTGGTTTCCATATAACACCCAATGCTCATCCCCACAAGGGCCTTCCTCCATGCCCATCTCCCCCCTCCCCCACCACACCCATCAGTCCTCAGTTTGTTCTCAGTATTCAAGAGTCTTTCATGGTTTGCCTCTCTCCCTCTCCCCCACTATTTCCCCCCTTTTTCTCCCCCATGGTCCTCCATTAAGTTCCTCCTAATCCTCCTATACGTGCAAACATATGGTATTTGTCCTTCTCTGCCTGACTTATTTTGCTCAGCATAACACCCACAAGGTCCATCCATGTTGCTACACATGGCCAGATTTCATTCTCTCCCACTGCCATGTAGTATTCCATCGTATAGATAAACCACATCTTCTTGATCCATGCGTCTGTTGATGGACACTTAGGCTCTTTCCATGTTTTTACATGATTCAAAATAAGCGAAGAAAAAGTACTATTACATAACACTGAAAGTTATATGAAATTCACTTTTTAATGTCAATAAGTTTTATTGAAATATAGCCAAGTTCAATCACCTACATATTATCTATGATTATTTTTCTGCTGTAATAGTAATATGGAGTAGTTGTAGTAAATATTGTATCATCCACAGAGTCTAAAATATTTACTATCTGGTCCTTTATAGGAATTTGTTGATCCTTGGTCTAGAAGTAAGAGCGAAATCAGAATAAATTAGCCCTAATAAGCTTGAAATCAACCTTTACCAGGATCAATGTGGTCTTCCAGAATACAATGTATCCCTCATTGAAAGGAAATAACATTATCCAGAACCTCTATAATTTTTACATGTAATGTAATGTCTAGTATCCAATATAGATTTAAGAGGTCTACTAAAAACATATATATATGTATATGTATGCATGTGTGTATAAAAAATGGCCAAAAGCCAAGAAAAATAAATAAAGGAAGCACAAATGCATAAGTTCATTTAATTATTGAAGTTAGGGACACCAGAGTGGCTCAGTCAGTTAAGCATCTGACTCCAGCTCAGGTCATGATCTCACAGTTAGTTCATGGTTTCAAGCCCTGCATCAGGCTCTACGCTGAGAGTTCTGAGCCTGGAGCCTGCTTTGGATACTGTGTCTCCCTTTCTCCTTGACCCTCCCTTGCTCGTGCTCTCTCTTTCTCTCAGAAATAAACATTAAATTTTTAAAATAATAATAAATATTGAAGTTATTAGACAACAACTTTATTTAAAAAAATCTATGACTAATGGAGTTAATCAAATAGAGGAGAAAATAAAGAATGAAGAATTTTAACACAGAGATTCTAAAAGATTAAAAAATCAAATGAAAATCCTAGAACTTAAGAGCACTACAACGAAAATTCAGAACTGAAAATATAGGACTAATAGCAACAGAACAGACATAGAAGAATAGACGACAAACTAAAAATCAGAATTAGGAAAAAGCACAAAAGGGGGAAAAAAGAAAAAAGAAAACACAGAAAAGAGCAAAAGAAGCACAGTTAAAACCTCTAATTACACATAATTTATAGCCCCAGAAATAAATGAGAGAAATAATGAGAAAGAAGAAATATTAAAAATAATTCCTTACGACTGACAAAATGCATCTAACTACATTTTTCAATCATCTCTACAAACCCCATATACATTACAATCAGTCTGCTGAAAACGAAATGGAAAGAGAAAATCTTCAGAGAAAGAAAACACACTGCTTTCAAAGGAGAAAAATAAGATGATTGACGAATTTTCAATAAATAATGAGTGACATTTTTAAAGTGCTAACAGGACACACCATCTAAGAATTTTATACCCAGCTAAATATCCTTCAAGAATTAAGACAAAACAAAGATGTTTTCCAGACATAATCTAAGAAAACATATTAGAAACTGACTAGCAGTGGGGCACTTGGATGGCTCAGTTGCTTAAGCATCTGACTTTGGCTCAGGTCATGATCTCATGGTTCATNTGTGACTGCCATCCATAGAGGCCAGTTCGGCTCCCGGCAGTTCATGAGTTCAAGTGCAGCATCAGGCTCTGGGTTGACAGCACAGAGCCTGGAACCTGCTTTGGATTCTGTGTCTCTGTCTCTTTCTGTCTCTTTCCCAGTCATGCTCTCTCTCTCTCTCTCAAAAATAAATAAACATTTTTTTAAAAATTTAAAGGAAAAGACTCGCAGTAAAAGAAATATTAAAAGAAGTTCTTCAGGCAGAAAGATCATGATCTCAGATGGAAATACAAAATGGAACAAAAGAATGGAAAAAACAGGAAATTGTAAATATGTGGATTGATGTAATACATTGATGCTTTAAAATGTTAATAATGATTTTATCTTGTATAAATCAAAATAAAGGATATATTATATGAAAACCTTAGCTCAAAGGACAAGGAGGTGAGAAATAGATTTAAACTACTGTAAGATTCTTGCTTTCTTCAGAAAATGTGAAAAGCCTTAACCTAAGGCAGACTATAGTAAATTAAAGATACATACTTTAAAAAAAATTATTCATATTTGAGAGACAGAGCATGAGCAGAGGAGAGGCAGAGAGAGAGGAAGACAGAATTCGAAGCAAGCTCCAGGCTCTGAGCTGTCAGCACAGATCCCGACGTGGGGCTCAAACCCACAAACCATGAGGTCATGACCGAACCAAAGTTGGATGCTTAACAGACTGAGCCACCCAGACACCCCTGAAAGATACATACTTTAATTTCTAAGGTAACAACTCTAAGAATTATAAAAGAATGTATAATTAAATGACAAATATGGGAGAAAACTGGAAAAATTAAAAATTGCCAGTAATAAAACACTCAGTAAAGACAAAGAAAGGAAGTAAAGCACATAAGACAAACAAGAATCAAATAGCAAGATGACAGATTTTAAAACCAAGTATGCTTTATAACTGCATTAAGGGTCAATGAAATAAATACAATGTAAAGAAAAAGAATGTTAAACGGAATTTTTCTTTTTTTTTTTTATACTAACATTGTGTAGCTCTTTTGTTAGATCATACAGAAAAGATAGTGCTCTCTTTTTTTTTTTTCAANAACGGAATTTTTCAAATGATACTACAAAAGACACATTAAATACAAGTTTACCGAAAGGCTGATTTTAAAGGAAAACCACCAAATGTTTGGAAGTTAATCGGCAAATTTACAAATCCCCATTATTCAAAGAGAAGTCATCACACTTCCTAATTTCAAAATATATTACAAGACTGCAGTAATCAAAAGAGCATAGTACTAGCATAAACACGAATACACAGACTAATGGAACAGAATAGAGATTCCAAAACTAAATTCACATGCTTGCAGTATACTGATCTTTGACAGTGGAACACACAATGGGGAAATGATAGTCTCCTCAATAAATGGTGCTGGAAAGCTGGATATCCACATGAAATTGGACCTTTATTTTATTCCATATACAAAATCTAACCAACAATGGATTAAGACTTAAACATATCAAAAAAAACCAAACCAAAACAAAACCGGGCGCCTGGGTGGCTCAGTCGGTTGAGCGTCCGACTTCAGCTCAGGTCAGATCTCACGGTTCGTGGGTTCGAGCCCCACACAGGCTCTGTACTGACAGCTCAGAGCCTGGAGCCTGTTTCGGATTCNAAAAACAAAACAAAACAAAACCTAAAACTCCTAGAAGGAAACAGAGGAAAACCTCTTTACATAGGTCTGGGAAATGATTTCTTGGATATGACACCAAAAGCACAGACAATGAAAGCAAAAAGAGACAAAGTGACGGTTCATTAAACTAAAAACATTCTCTACAACAAAAGAAGCAGTCAACAGAGTCAAAAAACAACCTGAAGAATGGGAGAAAATAACTGCAAACCATATATCTGATAAGGGGGTAATATCTAAAATGTGTAAGAAATTCAGACAACTCAAAGGCAAAAAACACAACCCAATTAAAACTGGATAAAGGACCTGAATAGGCATTTCTCCAAAGACATACAAAAGGTACACAACATTACAGATCATCAGGGAAATGCAACTAAAACCACAATGTGATTTCATTTCACACTTATTTTAAAGATTATTACCAAAAAGGCAAAAGATAACAAGTGTTGGACAGGATGTAGAGAAGAGGGAAAGAAACTCTCCTTGCACAATGTTGGTGGCAATGTAAATTACTGCACCAATTATAAAAACATTATAGAGATTCCTCAAAAAATTAAAAATAGAGGGGCACCTGGCTGGCTCAGTCGGTTGAGCATCCAACTTCAGCTCAGGTCATGATCTCATGGTTCGTGGGTTCGAGTCCCATGTCTGGCTCTGTACCGACAGCTAGCTCAGAGCCTGAACCTGCTTCGGATTCTGTGTCTCCTTCTCTCTCTGCCCTTCCCCTGCTAGTGTTCTGTCTCTATCTGTCTCTAAAAAATAAATGTTAAAAATTGTTTTCCAGTTAAAAATAGGACTACATTATGATCCAGCAATCCCACATCTGAGTATGTTTCAAAGGAAATGAAATCATTATCTCAAAGAAATACCTATCTGCATTCTCGTGCTCACTGCAGTATTATTCACGCTAGCCGAGATATAGAAACAACCCTAAGTGTCCTTCAACAGATGAATGGATAAATAAAATGGGCATCAATATATACAATAAAATGTTATCCAGCCTTTAAAAAGAAGGAAATCCTTCCATATACAGTAGCATGAATAAATCTAGATGGCATTATGCTAAGTAAAATAAACTGGACAAAGAAACACAAATACTAAATGATTGTATTGTATATGGAATCTAAAATCATCAAGCTCGAAGCAGAGAGTGAAATGGTGATTTCCAGAGGCTAGGGGAAAGGAGGAATGGAAAAGGGGACGAAGTTTCAGTTATGCAAAATGAATACCTTCTCGAGATCAAATGTACAATAATGTGAATATAGTCAACAATATTGTTTGATATATTCTAACAAGGTAGATCATAAGTGTTCTTATCATGAAAAGAAAAAAGAAAAGGATAATTACATGAGGTAATGGACATGTTAGTTACCATAACTGTGGCACTTATTTCACAATATTTGTGTATATCAAAACATCAAATTGTATGCCTTAAATGAATACACCTTTCAGGGTGCCTGGGTGGCTTAGTCGGTTAAATGTCCTACTTCGGCTCAGTTCATGATTTCGCATTTTGGGAGTTCAAGCCCCACATCAGGCTCATTGCTATCAGTAAGAGCCCATTTCAGATCCTCTGTCCCCTTCCCTCTCTGCCTCTCCCCCACTCACTCTTTCTTAAAAATGAATATGCATTTATTTTTTCAAAACTTACACCTTTGGGGGCGCCTGGGTGGCTCAGTCGGTTAAGCGTCCGACTTCAGCTCAGGTCATGATCTCACGGTTCGTGGGTTCGAGCCCCGTGTCAGGCTCTGTGCTGACAGTTCAGAGCCTGGAGCCTGCTTGGGATTTTGTATCTCCCTTTCTCTCTGACCCTTCCCTGCTCATGCTGCTTCTCTCTCTCTCTCCCTCAGAAATAAATAAAACATTAAAAAAATTTTTTTAATTACTTTTTTCAGTTGCATCTTAATAAAGCTGGAGAGAAAGACAAATTAAAACAAAAATGCAAGTAAGTTTCACTTGTCAGTAAATACTCGTTAAAGATTTGATGAGCACTGGAGAAAAGTATACAGGAAAACTTAATCTCTCTTATTCCATCAATAAAAAGATAAGTCACTATAACCATTTTGGAGGGACATCGTGGTAATATTTTTTAAAATTTTTTAATGTTTTATTTATTTCTGAGAGAGAGAGAGTGATAGCGTGAGCAGGGGAGGATCAGAGAGAGAGGGAGACACAGAATCTGAAGCAGGCTCCAGGCTCTGAGCTAGCTGTCAGCACAGAGCCCAATGCAGGGCTTGAACCCACAAACTGTGAGATCATAACCTGAGCCGAAGTTGGACGCTTAATGGACTGAGCCACCCAGGCATCCCTAAAAATTTTAAATATGGATATTTTTTGAAAGTCAAGTCAGATACCTGGGCCACCCAGGCATTCGTCTATCCATATATATGTGTACATGCATATAAAATCTGGAAGGTAAACTGAAGAAAGGACTTTTATTTTTACTTTACACTCTTCTGAATGGAATAAATTATTTACCATAAGAATATAATAATTTTATCATTAAAATTTACTTTTTAAATTTAAAATATAAACTGGGCTAGATATAATGGAGTTTCCATCCTGAACTGGATCTCAGTAAATGAGATTATTACTGAACAGTGACAAATGGAAAACAAATTTTACGTTTCAGGTACATGGTCAGCTCTAGGTTTGAAAGTACAAAAATATCTGCATGGTTTATATATTTGGGCAAATCACTTTTCTGTAATTCATGCTTCTTATCAATCATAGATGGGGAGTTGGGCTACAGAGTGACTAATGTCCCTTACAGGGTGTCCAAGTTCCCATTAAATCATGAGTCAGAGCAACTAGAAAGATCAAAATGCATAGCAAAGAATAAAGAAGCTATACTGGAGATATATTTTAAATATATCAGCATGCTGTGTTTCTCGGTGAAATGTCAGTCCCTGGAGTTTGTAAGCAGGCCGTGGATGTTGTAGCAATAATAGGAAAAGCATACCTCTCAAGACAGCTGCCCTCGATTCCTCTTAATAGCAAGCAATGATTTTCTTTGCTTCAATGCAAGAAGTAAAGAATTTGAATTTCTTTAATTTTCGAGTTTTTCAAATAAATGTCCTTACCATTTTCCCATTTCAAACATCTTTTCTCATTTCCCACTCTTTGAAACACAACCCATTTTTTAAAAATTGAATTCATCAGCATAAAATAGTCCAAAAAAGCAAATCACAAGAATGCATATTCACCTCATATTTCAGCTTTCCCCAACCTGCTGATGCTGCTAATATTGTTGACTCAATAAATAAACATTTTGCATGTGGTACAGAATATATTTCACAGCCTTAAAAATTTAGAGGCAAGGCTATCATCACAATTCAAGCAATTTTTTTCTCTTATGTCACAGTAGGCAGTTCTCAAGTTTCAAATGGTCTGTGTCTTAAAATTTAGTTTTTAAATCAGCTATTTAGAAGTAGCAATATACTTCCCTCCCCACATAAACAGGATTATAAATGCTTCATGTATTCTCAGCCTACACCACAATAACCTACTTAATCCATAGTGTGCCCAAATCAGTATTTTGAGAGATGGTGTAACATAACAAAGACAATGAACTCCTCAGAGCCAGAAACAGATTAGAATCCTGACTCTCTCACTTCCCAACTGAGCAGATCATTTAAAGTCAATGAGTTTCAGTTTCCTCCTCTGTAAAATAGGTCATAATATTTACTTCCCAGAGCTATCTCAAGGATTATGTGAGATTATGTAGATGGTCATTTCTTCCTTCCTACCTCCCCTTCTAGTCTCCCCCTATGCTAGGTTTTGCTACTCATTTGAAACCAGATGGGTTTTTTGTTTGTTTATTTGTTCCACACCATAGCCATGGTATTAACTAAGCTGTTAATAGTTTTCCCTAATTTTAATCATAGCCCCAAGCAGCATTTGAAGGATGGGTACTTCTTCAACTCTGAGAAGCAGGGAATCAGAGCCTCAGAGCTCTTGCCATGCTCTTGGGGGATTATGGCTCCTATCACAGTGGCATCCATCCTCATTTAAAAAAAAAATTTTTTTTAATGTTTTATTTATTTCTGAGAGAGAGAAAGACAGCGTGAACAGGTGAGGGTCAGAGAGAGAGGGAGAAACAGAATGTGAAGCAGGCACCAGGCTCTGAGCTAGCTGTCAGCACAGAGCACAACGGGGGGCTTGAGATCATGACCTGAGCGGAAATAGGACGCTTAACCGGCTGAGCTACCCAGGTGCCCCGCATCCATCCCCATTTTTTATTAAGACCACAGGTCCTGGATGCAGAGGGATCAAGTCCAAAATCTTGGATCTACCATTTACCAGATATGCAGCCTGAAGCAATGTGTTTAACCTCTCTGTGCCTCAATTTCCTCATCCTTAAAGTGAGAATAATAAAGCCACCTCTCACTTAAGGTTTGTGTGAAGATTTAGTGAAGCAATGTAGGTAAAATCCTTACAAGAATACCTTTCTGACAGTATTTTTCTATAGTCTGAGCTTACTAATTATGATTTTGATGCTTTCTAACTAAAGAAGCTTAAGCAAAAAGGAAAACATGTATATACTGCTAAATTCAGTTGGGGAAAATATTGCAAGTTAATTTCAAAGAACACATTTTCCAATTTTTTAAAGACACTTTTGTCATTTATGAATTCAAGATTTGAAGCTTTATGCATTCTTAGTGTGCACTGATAAACTGGTGTAAAAGGATGAATCTTAGTTTGCAAATCAGGAATGAAAATTCTAACCGAATTGGGTTTTCTATGATTTAATTTTTGTATAGTTCCCTTCAGCCAGGATGATGCAACTTGGTCTCTGTATTTTGAGATTCCTAGGAATAGCACCCAAATTGTGCAGGCTTCACACAATCCTGAGACATCAGGCTAAGTCTTCCAGGACTTGTTGCCGTCTGTTTACATAGACGTCCGCTGAAACAGCCTACATGGTTCTCTGCATCACCTCATAGGAGTTGCCCATGAGACATGCTTTAGCTCCGTCGGCTGGCTTCTTTAAAGCAGGAAGTTTCGATGTTTCTGTGCCTCACCTGAATCTCCGCTCCTCTGTCTAAAACCTTGGACACCATGCAGCCTCTCTTTCTGAGTTCCTGAGAGTCTGCAGAAAGCAGAGTTTGTCTCGGGGATCTACTAATATCTATCGTCAATTCACTTCTCTCCCATATCTACCCTCCTATGATGTTATAAATGGTGTCGGTATGAAAAGTCTTACTAAGAAAGCTCTGGAATAAATTGATATGTAAGTAAATAAAATCAAAGCCAGGCACGCTCAGAAAGGCCTCCGAAGATGCTGACCAAAAAAAAGTATGAAAAATCCCTAAAATGCTCTTGAGAGCGAGGGCAACGGGCTTGTTCCTGTTACACAGAAAGGAGGAGAGTGTCTGTATGTGGTGTGTGGTGAGGAGTAGGGAAGACAATGGTAGGGAAAGGCAGCAGACGTTTACATGTTCCGGTCATTTCTAAGCTGTGTCCCAAAGTCAGCTGCTTTTCCTTTCTTTTTTATTCCATCCCTACCTTTCCCTTTCCTAATCTTATTTTTCATTTAGTGTTGTGCTAAATAATTTTTTGTTAGCATCATTTGGAGGCCTTTCTGAGCCTGCTTGGCTGAGATTTTATTTCGGTGTGTCTGTATTTGTTCCAGAGCTTTCTTTGTGAGACCACTCATACTAACACGCCTTATAACATCATCAGTCTCTACCGTCTTTCTCTTAATCATCCATCCTAGGTGCCTTCTCCCTCTATTCTCTCTTATCTCCCCTGATTAGGACCCTCTCAAATTCATTTATATTATGACTCTATTTTTACTGGCATTTTTAAGCTAGTTTTTAGTTCATGCAGCTCTGTTACTTTCCAGGTCAATTTGATTCATATTTACAATATTGTGAGAAACTGTATCAAATGCTTTCTCCCATTTTGTCATTCAAAAGAATCTTGTTGCATTTCACCTAAAAGACCAAGGACAACTTGAAGATATTTCTCAGTTTTTGCATTCTTTTAACCGAGGCAGTGTTATACTGTGCACTACTGAATTTCAATGTGAATGGCTTGGAGCCTCATCTTATGAAACTCTTTGGTAATACAGACAGACATTCAGCTATCTGGCCACAGGAGACATAATAATAGTTCACTGCTATTTTAGAAAGTAAAGCTCCAAATTCTAAATAACACAGCTGTTTCCATTTCTAATTAAATGACAATATTTTCTTTTATTTCAATAATATACCAAGGGTGCCTGGGTGGCTCAGTTGGTTAAGCCTCCTACTCTTAGCTCAGGTCTTGAACTCAGGGTCATGAGTTTAAGCACCACATTGGGCTCCACTCTGAGCATAAAGCCTACTTAAAAAAAAAATACACAAAAAAAATTATTAGCACTATTTGTATATAAATAGAGATGCAGAACTTAGTGCTTGTGTTTTGTTTCATTTTTAATTTTAAAGCAACTACACAAACTATAATAGGTTCCTAGGACAGGGCCTAAAAGAAACAAGTACAGATTTTTTTTTTAAAGGCTCTGATCCAGATTATTTATAACAAACAAGACATAAATATCGTATTTCCTCAAGCCATCAATACCCAGCACCCTGAGACTGCAATGGTCCTCCGTGTTGATTCTCTATTAGATTATGTATTCTGTCCTTTGAAGGACAGATTGTTGTTGTTGTTGTTGTTTTTCCTACAGACAATGTCAAGGATAAACAAAGCTCCAGTTAGGGTTTGGGTTTACCAACTATCAGAAGCATTTTTAAAGCCACTGCTTAAGAGAGACAAAAAGAGCATGTTGTTTCAAATATCAGCATTTATACTGACTTGTCCTAGACTTTGATACAAAAGACTCACCAGATAGAGTGGGACAGGTAAAGGGAAAGAAAAGACACCACTGACTTTAATACACTGTCATGTACAACAAAGTTTAACAGATAACGAATTGATAGCCATCTTCCCAATTTTTCCTGATTTGTAACTTGGTGTAATTTCCTAAAACTATTTCATGAAATGTGACCTCCACACAAACATAAAAGTTGGGCTTTATACTTTTATAAAAAGAAAAAGACAGACCAGAAATACACTTGGGAAAATTTCTCTTTCCTTAGGCCTTTGGTGTGAAACCAAAAAGGCAGAGTGGGAAGCTTCATGAACAAGATAGAAAATAACATCTGCACTTTGACTTAGCACTGTTGCTGTTAACTCAATTAATCCTATTTCAGCTATGGTAGACATTCAGAGGCAATTCCCAGCACTGGCCTGGATAAACAGTAAGTCTAATTGATTACTACCTAATTTTCCCATAATTAATGCTGTTCTTTAAGGTAGATTCAGAGTTGTGATTTCATATTCAATTCTTGAAGAGGGAGATCACAGTATGTCACTGCCACACTGGAAATGCCCACATCCTACCCTCTGAATCAGTCCCTTGGGAGCCAATCAGCATGTCCCATGGCACAGCAGGGACTCTGTCTGCTACCAGGCCCTGACACAGCTAGAACTCATGATTCCACCTGCACCCTGGAATAAGACTCTGTGACCAACTGGCCTAGATGGCCTCCGGCAACAGACACCATTAAGCTGGGCCTGGTTAAACATAACTGAGAACTAGAAATGTCCTTGTTTTTAGTGACAGCAAGGCTGTGCTTTTTCAAGCCCTCTTCCTTCATGCAACCATAGAAAGATGTTCTTGATAAAATCTTGTTTTTAAAAAGGAGAAAATCACATCTCTGCTACAATGAGTTAAATATAAATTATATAGACATGTGAACAAAAATGAAGTGAATGTGGAAAAAAATAAAAGATTAAAAAAGATTAGTGAATTCCAAGTAATTCCATTCTTTACATGTTTTAAATCTCCATTGCTGTCATAGTATTGTTTATATAAAACATACACATAGGCCATATGAAAACTCACCTTCAGTTTAGAAAACAATTGTGATTTCACATTTTTTTTCCTACTTGAGACTCTCCATATTTTAATCAGGTTTTTAAAAATATTCCTTAATCCCTTGACTATCTTTGACCCAAATAAAAAATTGGTAAATCACCAGCACCTCACTGAAGTTTCTGCTGATTTCTAAGGAACGTTAGAAAATAAAAGCATGGGGCACCTGGGTGGCTCAGTCATCTGAGCATCTGGCTTCGGCTCAGGTCATGATCTCACAGTTCATGGGTTCGAGCCTCATATTGGGCTCCGTGCTGACAGCTCAGAGCTTGGGGCTTGTCTTCAGATTCTGTGTCTCCCTATTTCTCTGACCCTCCCCTGCTCACGCTGTCTCTCTCTCTCTCTCTCTCAAAAATAAATAAAACAGTCTCCCAGAAAGAAAGAAAATAAAAATAAAAGACATATGTTGAAAATACCTTCTTGAGCCCATCTTTTGAAACATTATTTTAAGAGAGGTTAAAATATATTTGTACTATGTTATGTATTTAATAATTAAAATAAGATAAATTTTTATAAAGCTGGAGCAACTGAGACACAGGGAAGTTAAGTAGCTTGCTTAAGGCTGTCTAGCCAGCAGGACTGAAGACCACTGTCTATCCGAGTAATCCAGCTAGAGTCCACGCTCACTACCACTGCAAAGTAGTCATCATCACCACATAATTGTCCAATGCAGAATCAAGAATACATATATTTGGATTTTTATTTTTTCTTGTAGAATTTTACTTATGTTCTTGGAATTAACAATTGTGCCTCTTCTAATCTGCTTAATTTTTCTAATATCCTCAATTCTTTCTAAAGGCTCAATTATTACTATTTATTAAATTTACTTCCTTTCTCCTGAAGAGCTTCACTAATTTACTCTAAAGTAGGAGCAAACAGGGGCGCCTAGGTGGCTCAGTTGGTTGAGCACCCAATTTTGCATCCATTTTCATGACCTCGCAGTTCGTGGGTTTGAGCCCTACTTGAGGGTCTGTGCTGACAGCTCAGAGCCTGTAGCCTGCTTCGGATTCTGTGTCTCCCTCTCTCTCTGCTCTTCCCTCGCTCATTGTCTGCCTCTTTCTCTCTCAAAGATGAATAAACATTAATTTTTTTTAATTTAAAAAAATAAAGGGCAAACTGACAAATTAAGGGAGATGATGCAGAGGTAACTGAGATAAGTTTTTTAAAGAATTGATGAGACCTACATCTCACAAGATATCTCACTCTATCTTAAGCTTGTATACCATGAGATCCTTATTTGGGAGTAAGGAAGTAAGTCCAAACCAAGACTGATTAACTTGGATATAAATATTAAGTAACTAGAGATTCCAGTGAAGTTAATGAATACAAGTGCAGTGACAGTAGTAGTAGAAACAACTAATGGTATCCCCCAAAACTATTCTATCTTTCTTCCTTTCAGAAATAGAACATCCCAGGGGCGCCTGGGTGGCTTAGTCGGTTAAGCGTCCGACTTTCGCTTAGGTCATGATCTCGCGGTTTGTGGGTTCGAGCCCCGTGTCGGGCTCTGTGCTGACTGCCAGCTCGGAGCCTGGAGCCTATTTCAGAGTCTGTGTCTCCCTCTCTCTCTGACCCTCCCCTGCTCACGCTGTCTCTCTCTCTCTCCTAGAAATAAATAAAAATATTAAAAAAAAAGAAAGAAAGAAAGAAAGAAATAGAACATCCCAATCTTTGGCTGCACACAAGATTGTTCTAGCAACTACATTTCCCTTTTAACTAGGCACTATAGACTATGTTTATGCCCCCTCAAAATTTGTATGCTAAAACCTCATCCTAATGTGACGGGATTTAGAGTTAGAGCCTTTGGGATGTGCTTAGGTCATGAGAGTGGGAGAGTGGAGCCTCTGTGAACGGCGTTAGTGCCCTCATACCCAGAGAGCTCCCTGGCCCCTTCCACCATCTGAGAACACAGCAAGAAAACAGTTATCTCACCAGACACCAAATCTACCAGCACCTTGATCTTAAACCTTCAAGTCTCCAGAACTCTAATAAATTTCTGCTGTTTAAAAGCCCCTCAATCAATTATACATTGTTATAGCAGCCAATATGGACTAAGGCATGAGGTATGACCATGTGACCAAGATGTAGGTCAATAGAATAAGGGCGGAAGGAATGTGTGTAACTTTTGGATCATGTGCTTTAATAAGAAAGCTGCTAGTCCTTCATTTTCTCCCTTCTTTTCTCGAGTGCTGGAAAGTATATATAAGTAAGTCAGCTTCAAATATGTGAACAAAGACTGCCCCCCTAGAGGATGAAAGAACTACAAGATAGAAGGAACCTGGGTCCCTTGGTGACCTATAGAAGAGCCATCTGCCACCCTGGACCACCCACTTCTGAACTGTTGCATGAAGAAGAGCCCTTGGATTCATGGTCTGTTTCAACAGCTTCCCTTATAACTATGGTAGATAGAATAAACATGTGTAATCTGTCCGAAGAGGAGTTATAACCAGAGATTAGAATATTAGATTTTGTGACTTCAGACATGATGTAGTTCCGGAGAACAAATGGTTCAGGATGGAATCAAGAGAGTTGGTTGCTGAAGGAAAGTGAATATAAGTAAAATAAAAATTGGAAAGAAAATCTGAATTTAGCAATTTGGGTTAACCAGCTACATGGTTATTGAAATCACTTGGATGAGAAGGTATGAGGATAGCAAAACAAAATGACATGCCATAGGTCAGAGTTCTCCATGGATGTAGGAAAACTTTAAATGTAATAAATAATGGGGACTTGGAGGGAGGGAAATTATCGCAGTTGGTTGGTATGAGCCTCAATGTCCCAGGGATAATTTTCCCAACAGTAGAGACATAACATTACAGAGGTAGTAATACAGGCTCCTGGTGATTCTAGTCCAGATGCTAAGATCAACTAACTTGGCAAACTGTGTAGCATCTTTAGGTCAAAGGACCCTCACCTACAAAGGAGAAAATGGGTTTAGATTATATCTCGTTTCCTCGCAGCAGTAACATTTCATGATTTTAACTTAGAGTTGAATCCAAATTCCCTAATTCTAATAAAAGGCCAATCTTCTTCTTGCTTTAAAACCATGTCACTACACCTTTAATGGAACATAAACCCATGGTCAGTGCCTCTTGGAGAGAGTGATGAAATGGTACATAAACAAGTCACTTCCCTTCCCTCTGCGGCAGAGATGGTCAACTTCAAATCTGTTCCCTCTGTATCTGTGAGCTGTGGTTCACAGCTGTGTGAGCTGATTCCCAATTACCATGATTTGCAGGAAAATCTAAGTCCAGAATGAGATGAGGCCTATGGGAGGATCCAGGTTCAGGCCTGTCTTGGGTGACCTCCCCCTGACCTGTGTAGTTTTTATTACCCAGCTGCTGCTGGAGTGCTGCTTATACAATACCATTTCCCTTTCCTTCAGCCGTTTGGATGTTTCCTCTGATTTGTTTTTTCTTCCAATTTCTATAATTTCCACTTTTGAATAGATTATTCCAAATCATATATGTGTGCACACTACACATGCACAAACATACACATATATGCAACACAGCATTCCTGATTTTCCAGGCTTTCAAATAATCGAATCACAATGTTGATAATTGAGTGCTATGAGCAAGATGATGTTCTAGTACTCTGTTAATGAGTCCCAGTACTTTTATTTTGGCCTCTTCTACCTTTGGCAATGGTACTGTACATCTTTCTAAACCCTGGAGTCTCTTACACTTCCCTTCTTTGCTTCCCTTCCCTTTGGTTTGACCCAGCTGACTTGGATGTAGGATTCTTTTCGCACACCCAGCCCACCATCTGTCTATTTGTGTTCCTTTTCCAACAAGAAAACAGCACCATAGGACAGAGATGGAATCAATCATTAAGGCAAAGACATAGATTCTATTGGATTGAGTTTGTCTTTAATAACTACAGAATAGGACCACTTCAGACCCATTTTCCTTTCCACCTTTGACTCTTGATAAAGAGACAATGTGGGGGGTGAAGGTAACTATTTCTTAGGGGTTTTTCTCACGCCAGAAACTTTCCCTATTCATTCATTTGTTCCTGTCAGCACACAAAGCTCTTTGAGGTGAACTTAATTCTTTAATTTGGAGGGAAAAAAAAAGATTAATGGGGAAAGAAACATTGATTAGTGATTGTTTACATGTTCTATAGGTACTGCTATCTTCCTTGTTTTAAGTGTTGATTTTCTATTAAAGAGGGAGATGTTAGTTGTCAGCCTAATGCTGACAAAGCTTAACATTCTTTAACCCACTAGATTAAGCCACATGTGTGGCTGTGTTTTCTTAGCATCTGTGGAGATCATTATAGAACTTGTTACAATGGTAATCATTTATGTTTACTCTTTATTTTTTTAAATGTTTATTTGTTTTTGAGACAGAGAGAGACATAACATGAGCAGGGGAAGGCCAGAGAGTGAGGGGACACAGAATCTGAAGCAGGCTCAAGGCTCTGAGCTGTCAGCACAGAGCCCAATGTGGGGCTCGAACTCCTGAACCATGAGATCATGACCTAAGCTGAAGTCAGATGCTTAACCAACTGAGCCACCCAGGCACCCCTGTGCTTACTCGTTAAAAGTGAGAACTGTTGGGGCACCTGGGTGGCTTAGTCAGTTGAGCATCCGACTTTCGCTGAGGTCATGATCTCGCGGTTCGTGGGTTCAAGCCCTGCGTCGGGCTCTGTGCTGACTGCCGGCTCAGAGCCTGGAGCCTGTTTCAGTCTGTGTCTCCCTCTCTCTCTCTCCCTCTCCTAGAAATAAATAAAACATTAAAAAAATTAAAAAAAAAAAAGTGAGAACTGTTACCCTGCTATCTCCACCAATGCTGAGAACACATTTTTATTTTCAGAGTTGTTTTTTTTTAAGTGTTCAAGCCTGTGAGGCACTTGGTTTCTGAAAGGCCCTGCTTAAGTGTTCAGCCCTGAAAATAACAATAGCCAATCGTATTTATTAGGTAAGGTTTGAACAAGAATCACACTTTACTCATTCCTCTGTTTTAGGAATCTCAACTGCTATGGTGATTTTCAGAGCACCAGGAAAGAACCTAGAACACAGAATATGCACTGTGTATATTCAGAATGTAACATCTTATTTGTTTGTTTGTTTGTTTAAGCTCAGCAGACACTCCAGGGTTATCTCTGTTAACATCAATTATCTCTACCTTCTGAATGTGTGGAAGTGCAATTATGAAATTTATGCTTAACATATTGCCATGTAAAGAAGGCTTTACTATAAAATATAATATTAAAGTGTCAGTGAGCATAAGTAGTCATATATCTCTCTCATGTCCCATTCTGTGTTAGCAATCACTATGTATTTATGGCTACTTTTACCCCTCTGAAATACTGTGTTGATAACAGGTCAGACATGCTAAATGAACGGGTTTGATTCAAGTAGGATTCATTTTAAGCTCTATCATATTTTTTTCTAGACTATGGCATAAATGCCAGTGTTTCTTATTACATATGTTTATCTTCATTGAAATCACCCATGTAGATGCTAAAGACTACAATCTCTTCGTGTTGCAAATCAACTCAGGATGAAGTGGTGCATCAGTCTCATAGGACTTTCCTGCTAAGTATTCAAACCATCAATGGATGTTTGTATAATGTACCCAAGCGGACCCTTTAGCTGACATCATTCAAAGGACAGATCTCCAGAAGAAGGTGGAGGACTCTCCTGGCATAATTGTTTCTGTGATAAAGTTGTTTTCATTCCTAGGCTCATATGTCACTATAATTGTTCTAGATAAAAATGCTTATCACCGTAGGCTTGCTTGTTAGCAGCTTTGGGAAACTGTAGAAAGTATGAGTCTGTAAACATGGATACCTCATGCCAACAAATTC
Organism: Crocuta crocuta; assembly: GCF_008692635.1. NCBI lineage: Eukaryota > Metazoa > Chordata > Mammalia > Carnivora > Hyaenidae > Crocuta > Crocuta crocuta. The sequence continues at coordinate 5,817,208 of NW_027531334.1, forward strand.
AAATTTTATTCATCTTACCATTAGTACTTAGTATTTACTTTACCTGAAAGGTTATTCAAAATTAAGTTTCTATTAACATTGTTGCATTTATTTCTGATATCTAAACAGACATAGACTGTCCCTCCTCTGTCAGTCCTATTCTCTGGGCCTACCTCTGTTCGAGAACTGCCAAGTGCTGCCTCTCAGAGGAACTCTAAATGTCTGCCCCTCTCAGGACCTTCCACAACATGGTCCTCCATGCTCTTACCAACCCTAGGCCAGCCTCTCCACATTACATATCTTCTATTTGGGCAGGTTTGTAGTCATTTCTCTACTCCCACATACATTTGCCTATCCTTATCTTTTGCGCTTTACTTACCATCCAGATCTCAATAGCTCTACTTATTACTAATCCTTCAAGTTAAATTCTCATCTATGGAAGACATCCTCAGTCTGCTCTTCCATACCCACTCTCCACCTTGACCTCTGCCCAGATGGCTGATGGGGTATATTAATAATATAGACCATTAGCTGTCCCTAGACCACTAGCTGTCCATTAAGTTTGGCAAAAGGGGAGCACAGGCAGAGATGGGAGGAGAAGAGGAGAGTGAGGCTGTGGTATTAATTCCACCAATACCTTTGTATAAGGTAATCTTGATCTGGCTGCATTCCTGAACCAAAGGCAGCCCTCTACACAGGACTCCTTCCTTCCAGGTTCTAGGAATTACTCCATTCTTCAGCCCCTTCAGATGATGATGGCCTGGTTATTAGCCCCATGGGAATGTATTATCCTTTGTGGCTTCCACATACCCTGAATAAATTTTGTACATGGTCCCTTTATTAAACCTGAAATTTAATTCTGAAATTATCTACTTCCTGCTAGGATTATGATTGATACACATTATCTTCCTAGCAGCCTTAGCCAATAACTCCCATTCACATTCAGATGATAGAATATATCTTTACTACTTTGTAGTGGCTTTAAAAAATATCCACAAATTCTTTGATACTCTTCTCTTCAGAGGGAACCTAATTCCCCTTTCCTGTGGGCTGTAGAAAGTACCAGAAGTGTTGTCAAGTAGATTCTCTCTATACAAGCCACAAAAGGCATGTGACTTCCTCTAGTCTTCTCAATTGGGTCACTTTTTCTAAGGAAGCCAGTTGCCAATTGCCACTCAAGCAGCCCTTGGTAAGGGCCATTTGAAAAGGAACGGAGGTTTCCCGCCAACAGCCCTGCAAGTGACCAAAGCAGGTCTTCCAGTCATAGTGAAGCCTCCAGAAGACTGCAGCTATGGTGGGCATCTTGACTCAGTCTGATGAGATACCCCTGTACCAGAACTACCTGTCTAAGCTGCTTTGCAATTTCTGATCCATAGAAACTATGAGATATTAAATATTTGTTCTTTTAAGCTGCTATGCTTTGAGATGTAATTTGTTATGTAGTAACAGATAACAAATACGAATAGATAACTATTATAGCAAAACACACACAGACAAAGACATACCCTACTTAAAGAGTTTTAGGCCACAGGGATGGAATGCAAATACAATATCGGATCACCCTGGAACTCTTTGTTTTCAGTTATCTCCTTTTGCTTTCCTTAGTGACTAATCTTTGGATCATCTCAACAACAAGGCATCTGAATTTTTCCACAACTGGCTCTTGGTATACCTTCATGAATTTCCTGCCTGTGACACAGGCTGACCCCCACCATTTGCCTCTCTGGCCATGAACTTAACTGAAGTCCCACTTACTACCTCTCTAGCCCTGATCATGACAGATTTTATCATCAGTCTTGTGTCACATACAGATAGCACTTTCCCAATATTCTCTTCGTTTTCCTATGACATTTACATTATTACATTATGTAAGGCCTAAAACAACAGTATATGTTTTGTTTCCTTCGAGGGTTATTGCAAAGGGAGAAACCATGTTCTCATTCTTCTATAGTCTGTATTCTATTCTTTTCAATTCTTTAGAATATATGGTAGAAAATAGTAGCCTATACGTGTGAATAGCTCATGCCATTTATTTCTGTTTAATAGATGCTCTTTTTTGTCCTTGCTTCATTCTTCCTTTGGCTGCTACAACCACCCCAGAATCCCCATATATATCTCACTGGAGTTAGAAGATTTTTATTTTTCCCTGTGCTTCTCTGTCATCCGCAGCCTGCAAATTATTATATATTCTGTAGAGATGTTAAAACTTTGGGTTTTTTTTTCCTTGTTTGTTTTAGTTTATAGCAATTTGCTGATCAAATGCATCACCTTCATCCATAAGCCCTAAAGTAATTATAGAGAAAACATTGCTGCTGTCGCTAGATTCAGCTTGGACATAAATGAAGATGACTCAATCTGAGTGTTACTGGGTTGGCTCTTAGATAAATAGGAACATATGTGGCATGTCCAAAGTAAATGGATGACTTACTCTCCCAGATAACTTGATTTGGCAAAAAGAAAACGAGGTTTCCTGGCTCTTTTTCCTTTTGTCCAATAAAAACAAGCCTTTGAGACAGCTTTTCTCCCATTGACACTCCATTAACTGCCAATATTGCTGGAGCTACACAGTTATAAATATGTAAAGCGTGATATATGCAGGCCTATTTTGCATAGTGTGCCTGCGTTCCCAGCTGCCTGCTATTTTTGTTCAAGTCAAACATGTTTTGATGTGCTTATTTTGTTGTTTTTGTTTGAATTCTGTGATACTGAGTGATTAAAAACAGTTTATAAAAATCATCAGATATCCAAATGTTGCTGAAACACATCCAAAATCTAACCTTCTGTGTTTGGATATAAATATAGATGTTAATATGGCAATAACACAGGAATCTGTGTTTCATGAAATCCTCCACATGCAGGACTTAAACTATATCTAAATCATAGAGACAATGTACAGACGAACTCAACATTAGAGTATGTATAATTGAGTTATATAATGCCACAGCATTACATAGAAATTCTGAGACATTTCAGTTCACCCTTTTGCTTCACTTATGAGGAGGTTGAAGCCAAGGTATAGTAGTATTTGTTCATGGCCACATACAACCAGATTTCTAGTGATTCTTGATTCAGTGTTGTTTTTCTGTACAACAATCAGAAAAATCGGTAGTTTTGTCATCCAGAAGTCAGGGTGGCCTTCACCCAAGAGTAACTTATTTTCCATGTTCTGGGATTTCCTGTTCTACCTAGACACGTCTGCCTTGCTCTTTGTATGCCTAGGAATAAGTAAGTCCTTAGAGGCAGAATCTCACTAAATCAAAGGTATCTAGCATTAAAGTAGTCACAAGGATGATAATTTATAATTTAACAATGACGAATAAAAACTTCTGTGGAACACAAGAATTCGGGTTAGCACAGCCACACTACATAGAAACTTAGATATACATCACCTTATTCATTAGCGATGAGGTTTTATGACCGGTATCAAGAATTTATTCTTATAGAATCACAGAATTTCCCTTTACATTCATAAGATAAAAACTCAAAAGCTAGAGGGGAATGGCAGTTAAGTTGGTTAAATAGCAGAGGATAGTACCTCAAGGAATGGTGGAAATTCTGGTAAAATCGAATATGAATGCCTTCTTTAAAGGGACCAGCTGCTATTCATCTCTAGCTAGTTGCTACCTCCTGGAAATTTGGATATAATCTTACAAAAACTTTCTATTTTGGGAGACAAAGCAAAATCAGTTACAAACTACTTTCCCAACTGTTATGTTTGCAACTATTTAAGAATATATATCTTGGAGCACCTGGGTGGTTCAGTTGGTTGAGCATCCAACTTCAGCTCCGGTCATAATCTCACAGTTCATGGGTTTGAGCCCTGAGTCTAAGTCCTGAGTCAGGCTCTGTGCTGACAGCTCGGATCCTGGAGCCTGCTTTGAATTCTGTGTCTCCCTCTTTCTCTGTTCCTCCCCCACTCACACTCTGTCTCTCTCTCCAAAATCTCTCTCTAAAAATTTTATTTTTAAAAGTCAAAATCAAAATACTTTTTTTAAAAGAATATTTATTTAAATCACATAAGAAAAAAATTTGTTGGTCTGAACTCGGCCTCTGAGTCCTCTATTTATAACCATTCTTATGCAGACTTATATCAAAAATCAAATCATAACCAGATGCTCATTTACCTATAATAAGTCAGAACAAGGGACATTATGATTACTTAATGTCGCCAGCCTAATAAAGTCCCATGTGACTTTCCATTAAGGATCATGTTGCCAATGAGGATCGGAAACACTATGAATTTACTCACTCCATTCCTTGCATCTATGTCCAAACCAAGGATGGGCCTGTCGTCAGCCCATGTTGGAAATTTCTGTTCCAATAGTTGGAAATCCTTTTCTCTTGAATTGTCCATATGACTCTGACTTTACTTCAACAAGTCTCCATTTTTTCTGTGCCTCCAAAATGACTAACTCCCTTTTGATTAAAAACAAAGAAGAACCTGCTCTATAGACACTTTAATACATTTTTCCTTGTTAATTCATGGTTGGTCGGTGTAGAAACAGTCCTCTTTCCTTCAGATGAATTTGGATTTGCCTATTCAGATCCTTCCTGTGTTATTCTTATTCTTTCACTTTGAATGTGTAATGTTATCTTCCTGTGTTCAAAGTCTTGGGAGACTACCTCAATGCAGCCTCTAATCCTGCCTATATTAAGACTGGTTAATGGCATAGTGTCCTCAAGATCATGACGTGATGTGCATTTTCATATACTCAAAAAAATTAATTGGTTAAAAGTTAATTTCTGCCTAAAATATCAAAGCATTTGCTGAACTAGGTGGCATTTACCTTGTCCTGTGTCCTCCCATCTAGGTCCTGATGTATACTAAAAAACTACTGTTGTTTGCAGAGAAGTAGTGAAGAAGATCATTGTACTCTTCTTAATAATCAGGGTACACCGAGGGGGGCCTGGGTGGCTTAGTCGGTTAAGCGTCCGACTTTCGCTTAGGTCATGATCTCGCGGTTCGTGGGTTCGAGCCCCGCGTCGGGCTCTGTGCTGACTGCTAGCTCAGAGCCTAGAGCCTGTTTCAGTCTGTGATTCCCTCTCTCTCTGACCCTCCCCTGCTCACGCTGTCTCTCTCTCTCTCCTAGAAATAAATAAAACATTAAAAAAAATTTAAAAAAAATAATAAAAATAAAATTTGAAAAAAAAAAAATAATAATCAGGGTACACCGAGACTTGTTATAAAGCACTTAAATTACTGCCTCACTGTTTCCTCATCTTTGACACACACGAAGTGCATACAAAGAGAAAACCAAGCACTGGATTTTCACAAAGAACAAATCATGTTCCGCATAGGCTCTTGAGCCAATGGAGTCATGAACATGGCCTTACTATTAGCCAATTCTTGAGGAGCAATGGCAATGTTAACTCAACATTCTCCTTGCTTAGCATTCCTAGGTAACCAAGGAGACTATTATTGGGACCGCTTGCTGAACAGCAGCTCTAAGTTTCCCATAGATGACTCCAGAGGAGACAGTAGTCAGGTAGTTGGTAACTTCATTGCTCTTTCATAAAGCTCCAAAAATATTTTACACATGTTTGGCTTGTACCAGCAGTGATCACTTCTTCCCATTAAAAACTATAGCCTTCCCCATTTTGTACCTACCCTCATACACTATACTTAAAGGCAGTATAAAACCGTGGTAAAGAGTATGGATTCTAGAATAAGACTGACTTCACAACAGGCTCTGCTATTTAGGTTTGTGCCTCAGTTTCCTTATTTGTAAAAATGGGGCTGACATGGCATCATGTCAGCTCAGAGCCCAGTGCAGGGCTTGAACCCACGAACTGTGAGATCAGGACCTGAGCCAAAACCAAGAGTCAGACACTTAACCGCCTGAGCCACCCAGGTACCCTGACTATTTTTATTATCACTTACACCATCATCTCTGTGGCTGTGTCTTTATGGTGTTTTCCCCTGTTGATTCTGTCTTATCTCCATAGTTTCATGTTTGTCAGCCCAATGTGCTAATTTCTGGTTTGGAAAATATATTCATGATTTTTATAAAATAAATTATTTCTGAAACAGTACTGTTGTTCAAATTCCCTAACCTTAAATGCTAACTGCAGAGACTCCCAGAGAAAATCTCCTGACCTCTCTTCGTCCCTGATACTCTGCTCCTCTGTTGTGTCTTGGCCCAAAAAGAGCCAATTTCTTTACACAATTTAGCCCCAAATCAAGTCTCAAATGTCAAACAGTGAGTGTGTTTTCTAAAAAGTCACAAAAGGATATTCAGCAAACTAATCCAAGTTCCTTTGCTTCTCGTCCATGCATATGTCCCAAATTAATGAGGCTTTTTAAACTCCACTGTCCATTTTCATTTTGGCTCTTCTCAGGATAACTAGACTTCTGGTCATTAAAAGTAATTTTCAGAAATACTCTATTGTAGCAGAGATCATTGTTACTTTAACATAATAAGCTAGTCTTTCAAATAAGTCACATGGGATTCATTACTTTTCACATGTTGCTTTCGTTATTCAAAATACTGAAAGAAGATAAAAGCCTTGCCACAGAGGTAACATTTTCAGCTCTCCACTGCTGTGTAATAAACTACTTCAAACTTTAGCAGGCATGTTAGTATCTCTAATGTTTTTGTAGATTGACTGGAATCAGCTGCATGGTTCTTCTACTCTATAGGATAGTGGCTAAATCACAGTTGTCTGGGGAGTCAGCTGCACTGAAACATCTAAGATGGCTCACTCTCAGGCTGGCACTTAGTACTGGCTGTCCACTGGGGAGCTTATCTTAGGCTGTAACCAAAGGTGCTTATGTTTCATGCTGCTTATAACATTACAGGTGTATTTACAGAAGGCACAAGAGTGAGTTTCCAAGAGGAAAGGAATGAAAGCTGTTAGTCCTTTTAAGGCCTGAACTCATAACTCCAGAACATTTTATTGGTCAAAACAGTTACAAGAGCAGCTCAGATTCAAAGACAGAGGATATAATTATATATCTTCCTGTAAAGAGTGGGACACAGCTCAGGGAATGGAGAAATTTCTAGGGCCATCTTTGGAGACTGGCTACCACAGTAACCAAAACTCTCTTCTTCTTCACAGATTTCTTCTGTTAATGGACAATAAATGTCATAAGAGGTAAGAGAGTAGTTCAAAAGACAAAACGAATTATGAATAATGTCTTTAAATTCTATTGAAACAGTAGAAAGAAATATGATCTTGTAATCAGACCACTGGGATTCTAATCTGGGCTCTCTAATTTATAATCTAATGTGACCTAGAACAATTCTCAGATTATTCTTTTACAAGATCAGAATGAGAAAAATCAGACAAAGAATTGACCTTGAGAAGGAAATAAAGTAACTTATAAATGCCAGCATGTAACTTTCAAAGAGAAAGTCATTAATCAGACTTAAGTTCATGAGACACTGAGTTTATCTCAAAATAGCCTCACAATACTGGTGGGCTCATCTAACAATTGACATAACTACAAAACATAAGAGCCACATGGGTGGATCATTTCCCATGCAGGGCCAAAGACAAAAGGTGAAGTTACCAGGATAGATTGAGAAACTGGGATACTTTCTCTGGTCTCTCTGCTTCCTTACCCAGATTTTCCGAATTAATAAGCAATTCTAATCAGAATTTTTCAACTGTAGCTCTACACTAGAACTCCATACGGAACTTCTAAAAACCCTAAATTCACCTTGGGCGTGCTATTCTTCCTATCTGGAACACCCTTTCTCCTGGTTAATTTCTATTCATTTTATAGGTCTTAGACTCCTTCAGCCTAGGTTAGATTCCATATCCTCTTTGTGCTACCATATATTATCACTTCTAATATTTTCTACTTTCTTATTTCTCTCCTTCAGTATACTGTGAGGCTAATTACTCCCTAAGGCCTACTACCATGCTACCAAGATAGATAGATAAATAGATAGATGATAGATAGGTAGATAGGTAGATACATACATGCATGGATACATACATACATACATACATACATACATAATGGAAAGCAGGAAGGAAAGATGAAGGAAGGATGATCATATGTTTCTTTCTACTATCTCCAAAACACACATACACACACATTTACACCTTGGCCCCCTACCAAGAGATTCTAAATCAGTAGATGTATAATTTTATAGATTCTAATCCTGAAATATAGTCAGGGTTGATATTTATTGCTTTATGTTTGATAAGCAAAAATTTAGCTTGTACTAGCACAACAATGTTGTGCCGATCCAAATTGCTGGGCATGAAATCGAAGAGTAAGAATACTATTTGTTTCTCCTGATCTAGATATAGGACCAGGAGAAAGAATTGATATTTTTTGAGCATTTATTATGTATCAAGCAAGCACTGTTGCAAATGTCCTAAATATATTTTATTCTCACTGTAACAATAAAAGTCCTATCTTACTATCTTTTGTCATTTTTACTGACAAGGAAATTGAGGAATGGTACAGACAGAATAAGTAATTCTGGTCAGGCAGCAGATAGAGCCTGGTGCATACAAGCAATCATAGCTCCATAGGAAGTGTTGCCTCTATCGCCTTCTTTGTATACTACTAAGCACAAAACTATGCACAAATTGATGTTCGATAAATATTTAGCAGCAGCAGGACAAGGTTTGCCTTGTCTCCTCCTATAATCAGCAAACATAAGTGTGTATAAAATGGGTACCCTACAGAAATCATTATGGCTAGTGGATATTGTCACTACCACTGAAGTTAGGAAGGTGACAAAAGACTAACATGAAATAACATAGCAGAAAAAGTAATGATTGAGTTAAGTGTTTTCTAAGCAACAGGTGAGAGACTTTCAAAGAGCACCCTGTGGGTATTCTTTCCTGTCCACCAAAATCCAGTAGCAGGGTTGACTTCGTGGTATATAACTAGTATAGCCGTGCAGGGCCATGTTTTAATAACTTTTGAACAAAGAAATTTTATTCCTTTTATATTTAGCCCCTCAAATTACATAGCTGGTCCTGCCTTGGGGGTTCCGTAAAGCCCCTCACCGCACAGCAATATGAAAGGAGACATTTTGCAGTAGGTGGCTACAAGCAATATGTTTGCAAATATGGGGGGAAACTGCCTAACTATCTGTAATAATGAGTGAAAGAGAATTGTTAGACTCCTAGAAATACAGACAAGTTCTTAGAAGTTCTTGCAATCAGTATATCAGTCTTAAATCAAGGAATGACAAAACTGATGTGAAGCAGATTAGATCAGCAGGTAGTGGCCCAGCATGGAATGCAGAAGTGGATCAATGGACAACAGCAAACAAGGACAGTGAGAGAACAAAGATGGATAAAAATTAAAACCACAATATCTTTAGCAGTGGTGGCAGAACGTTTTCTCAAAACCTCTGAAAAAAATAAATCAGTAATAAATATTGGGGGGGCACATACGTTTTTCTGGTTATTATTTTTAATTGTATTTATGCTTAAGCAAAATGCTTAGTAATCTGTATATAATTTTCTTATGTGAGTTCAGTCATTCTCAATTAATCATTTCTGATGTCTTTTTAAACTGTTGAGTTAAAAGAACCCTTTCCAGAATTGTTAATCAACGGAAAGTAACTAGATATTCGTACTGTCATTCTTTTCGCTCAGGCAGAATAGATGAGGCAAGAACACAATAGTTAATGAACCCATGAAGACTTGTTCCTGTTTAAGTGAGTTAGCTGCTTAGGATAGTCACTGGGAAGGAACAGGTGCTCATAATAATGTCTAATATTTGACTGCTTTGTATGCATTACATGTTTAGTCCCTTTAAAATCTCTGTAAGGCATGGGGCACCTGGGTGGCTCATTGGTTAAGTGTCTGACTCTTGATTTTGGCTCACGACATAATCTTGTAGTTCATGAGATCGAGCTCCACCTCAGGCTGGGCATGGAGCCTGATTAAGACTCTTTCCTGCTGTCCCTCTCCCCTACATGCTCTTGTTCTCTCTCAAAATAAATAAATAAACTTAAAAAATCTCTAGGAGGCAGATATTATTTTGATCCTCATTACTGATGGAGAAATTAATGTATAGACAGCTAAGTTATATCTTCAAATCATATTCTAATCAAGGAACAAACAGATGGACACATTAAAGAAAATATAACATATCATCAGAGAGATATATATCCAGACTTACATCCATGAGTATGAATGCAGCTCAATGTTCTGATACATTGCTTCATGTTTTATTTGCTCTTTCATGGGTGGATGTGCCTTGCTACTAGAATTCATCCTTCTGATCCTCTCGAATACCTATGAACTATTTATTCATTTAAAAGATTATCCTTTCCCCAGATGCCAAAAATAAAATTTGAACCTCATACTGTATGTAAAAATTATCTCAAAATGGGTCATAACCTAAGTGTAAATTCTAAGAATATAAAAATTCTAGGAAAGGGGTGCCTGGCTGGCTGGCTTAGTTGGAAGAGCATGTGACTCTTGATCTTGGGGTCATGAGTTTGAGCCCCACATTGAGCAGATACTACTTAAGTAAGTAAACTTTTAAAAAATTCTAGGCAAAAATGTGGTAGTGTACTTGGGTTAAACAAAGATTTCTTAAATAGGACACAAATAGCACAAACTCTATAAGAAAACTCTTGACATATTAAGCTTTCTCAAGATTTAAATTTTTATTATTCAGAGAATATTGATAAGAAAATGAGAGGACAAGCCACAAACCAGGAGATAATATATACATGTATCTTATAAAATATTTGTATCTAGAACATATAAAGAGTTCTTAGACCCAACAATAAGATTTAAAAATTGTCAAAAAATGATAGGTAAAATATTTGAACCAACATTAAAGAAAAGATTTAGGAGCACCTGGGTGGCTCAGTCAGTTAAGTGGCCGACTTCAGTTCAGGTCATGATCTCACAGTTCGTGAGTTCAAGCCCTGCAGAGCCTGGAGCCTGCTTTGGATTCTGTGCTCCCTCTCTCTCTAACCCTCCCCCACTCATACTCTGTCTCTCTCTCTCAAAATAAAATAAAATAAACATTAAAAAATTTTTTTAAAAAAAGAAAAGATTTAGATGGCTAGTAAGCACAAGAAGGATGTTCTCACGTTATTAGTAACTGGAAGAGTAAAATTAAAACTGAAATGAAATACTACAGACTTTCCCCAGAATAGTTATATTTAAAAACTAATAATTATCAAGTTTTGGTGAGGATGAGAAGCAACTGGAACTCTTATACAGTGCTAGTGGGAAAGCAAAATAGACACTATTGCTTTTAGTCGCTTTGGAAAATAGTTTGTTTTAGTGTTTTTGTTATATTAAATATTCATTTGCTATATGACCCAGCAATTCCACTTCTAGAAATTTACTCAAGTGAAATGAAAGCATATGTTCACACAAAGACTACTTTATAACAGATTGAATCATAAATACAAAAAACTGGCAAGAACTCAACTGTCTATCAGCTTGTGAATGGATAAATTAATAGTGGTATATCCATACAAAGGAGTACTGCTCAGCAATAAAAAGAAACTCCTGATACATGCAAGAGCGTAGATGAATCTTGAAAGCAAGATGCTACATGAAAGAAGCCAGAAACAAAAGAGTTCATATTCTGTAGTCCATTCTTTTTTCTTTTAAATAATTTTTTAGTGTTTATTTACTTTTTGAGAGAGAAAAAGCATGAGCAGAGGAGAGGTAGAGAGGGCCAGGGACACAGAATCTGAAGCAGCCTCCAGGCCCTGAGCTGTCAGCACAGAGCCCATTGCAGGACTCGAACACATGAACTGTGAGATCATAACCTGTTCCAAAGTCAGACACTCAATTGACTGAACCACCCAGGCACCCCCGTAGTCCCATTCTTATGAAATTCTTAAAAAGGCAGACTATAGATATAGAAAGTAGACAGGTGATGGTCAGAGGTTACAGTAGAAGATTGATTGAAAAGAGTCATGAACAACTCTTTGGGACTATGGAAATATTCTACATAATGATTGTGGTGACTACACAACTGTAGACATACGTTAAAAATAATTGAAGTGTACACTTCAATGAAGTATAATTTATGCAAATTATACCTCAATAAACTAAGCCCCGAAAAACCTCTTTAGTTAATCACAACACAGCAAATTTGTTGAAAAGCTGTATCATACAGAGTTGTAAGTTTACATAAGACTATTTTTGCATCTTCCTCATTCATCTGTAACTTTTGCCAGGGTATTTGCTTGCCCATTTATTGCTTCCAGTACCCTTTTATCATCACATGAATTATAAACAAGTATTTTTTGATGAAGCACTTTTTCTTGAAACACATTTCATTGAATCACAAATACTAGATTCTATGAAGGTGAAATATTGTTTGCGCACTGCCAACGTTTAATCAGCATATGGGCTGGGGGTGCTTTTTTGATTTATAGGATGTTGAAATCATTTCATCCCTTCAGGACACCCACTGATGGTGATTGTTTATCAAAGTGGTTGCTGCCCAGATGAATTTAACAAAATCTTAAATGCTTACAATTCATCTTGATTCATTATGTTTGTGTGTAAAAACTTGCCTGCTAAATTTATTTCTTCCAAAAATTCACATTTCAGATTAGGGGAGTTCTGAAAGCCCAAATGCTTGTTTCCTACTTCTTCTAACTTATCCATGTCCACATTTATGTAGATGCCAACAGGAGTCTGGGCCACCCCAGTATCTTAAAAACGGACTTTCAGAGAATTGATTGATCTCTAAAACTAAATGAAATACTTTCTCATTCTCTTTTCAAATAAAGCTCTTTGAAGTGATGTGGATAAGAGAGAACATATTTCAAACTTCAGCACAGAAAAGAACAAATGTAAGAAAATAATAAGGATTATGTGGTGCTTTCTGCTTTAAGATGTCTTTTTTATACATTATCTCAGAACAAACCAAACACCCAGAAGATCAGCATGACTCAAGATTAACTCCCCCAACATATTTTCCCCTTGAATAGAGAACATTTCTAAGAAGTTTTCTAATACCTGATCAACTCTGAGATGGCTCAGCACAATGCACACCTCACTGCATAGATGACATTGTCATTCATTCAAAACCTTCACATATCACTTCCATACATGGAATGTAAAGAGAATGACCAGACCTCTCTGGGTGTTAGTGAAAACACACTATAAAGGGGCTTTTTAAAAATCAATTAGACTCTTGTCATTTTCTAACATAACCAAGTTCCTACTGTTTCAGAGCAGCTAATACCTCAAAGTGAAACATTTTTGGCACAGCCAAATCTAAAGTACACTTTGAGGCTCCACTCCCTGGATTTCTTCCAAGGGGAAAGTCAATTTGTCTGACTAAAAATGATGAGAAGCCACTAGCACATAGACACATATTTTAAGAAAGTCAGCTCTAGAATGAATAATGAAGTAGGAGAAGTTGCCATTGAGGAAGCATAAAATGAGATATTGGGGTGCTTTTCAAGAACTTGGAAATAAGATGAGTTTCAAAGAATTAAATTAATAACACTTCACATTTTCATAACATAGCGGTAAACCAAAGATCATTATATAATGAAGACTCCATGAAGAACTCTAACCAAGGTAGTCATCTGTTTTATCCTTTTTTCCTACTTTTAAAAAATTCAGGAATCATACAGAAATATGCACAATTTAAAAAGAAAACAATAGATAAATAACTGTTGATACTTCTATGTATTAGGATGGAGAACGAGCACACAAATCTACCTTTGGTTTCTCTCCACACTCCACTTAAATAATAGAGACTTTAAGGCATAAGAAGAATGGAAATAATAGCACCAAAAGTTTGGAAGAGATGGGCTAGTGATAATGACACACCTACCGAGAAAACAGAATCCTAAAGCAGTTAGAAGAGAATGCTAATGACGACAACAACAACAACAAAAGAAAACAAACAAAAAACACTAATAATCAGATTCAAAATGGGGCAGAGGACCTCAGTAGACATTTTGCCAAAGACATACAGAGAGGCAACAGACACATAGAAAGATGTTCAACATCACTAATCACCAGGGAAATGCAAATCCAAAACCACAATGAGATGTCACTTTATACCTGTCAGAATGGCTAAAGTCAAAAAACCAAAGGGCAGGTGGGAGGTTCAGTTGGTTGTATGATTTCAGCACAGGTCATGATCTTGGAGTTCATGAGTTCAAACCCCACATCGAGCTCAGCTGTCAGCCTGTCAGTGCAGAACCCACTGCAGATCCTCTGTCCGCCCTTTCTGCCTCTCTCCCACTTGCTTGCTCTCAAAAAAATAAATATTTTTTAAATTAAAAGAAAAGACAAATAAAAAATGTTGTTAGGATGTGGAGAAGAAACAAATCTTTGTGCACTGTTGGTAGGAATGCAAATTGGAGCAGTCACTTGACAGTATGGAGGTTTCTCAAAAACTTAAAAACAGGGGTGCCTGGGCGGCTTAGTCGGTTAAGCCTCCGACTTTCGCTTAGGTCATGATCTCACGCTTCGTGGGTTCGAGCCCCGCGTCGGGCTTTGTGCTGACTGTCAGCTCAGAGCCTGGGGCCTATTTCAGAGTCTGTGTCTCCCTCTCTCTGACCCTCCCCTGCTCACGCTCTCTCTCTCTCTCTCTCTCCTAGAAATAAATAAAAATATTTTTTAAAATTATTTAAAAAAAACCCTTAAAAACAGAATTACCATATGATCTAGTAATTCTGCTACTGGGTATTTACCCACCCTCCCCCCAAAGGATGAAAGCACTAATATGAAAAGATATATATACTGCTCTATTTACTGTGGCATTATTTGCAATAGGCAAGATATAGAAACAACCCAAGTACTTATCCATAAATGAGTGAATAAAGAAGATGTGGTATTTATATATAATGGAATATTACTCGGTCATAAAAAGAATGAGATCTTGCCAATTCCAACAACATGGACAGACGTAGAGGGTAGAATGCTACGTAAAATAAGTCAGAGAAAGACAAATACCATATAATTTCATTTATATGTGAGATTTAAGAAACAAAACAAATGAACAAACAGGAAAAAAAAGGACAAAAAAACCCAGACTTTTAAGTATGAAGAATAAACTGCTGGTAGCCAGAGATGGGTGGGGGGAGGGGTGAAATAGATAAAGAGGGTTAGGAGTACACTTATCTTTGTGAGTATTGAGTAATGTATAAAAATGTTGAATCATTATATTGCACACTTGAAAATAATATTACACTGTATGTTAAATACACTTCAATTAAGAAAAAAACAACAATATCTGAGTAAACCGTCTAATGCAAAATATAACTTGGGAGAAACAAGGACTACACAAAGAGAAGAAAAATGTAAAAATCATTAATATGTTCAGAGATATGAATAATCTATTGCATCCATAAAGACAGAAACAGTGCTATCAGGAGCATTCCAAGGAAGGGAAGGAGAAGAAAAGGAAAGGAAAAGGAAAAGGAGAAGGGGAAGGGAAGGGAACGGAAGGGAGATAAAACAAGACAAGAAGAGAGAAGAGGAAGGGAGGGACGGGAGGAAAAGAGAGGGAAGGGGAGGGAAGGGAAGGGAGAGAAGGCGAAGGGAAGAAAGGTAAGGGAAGAGAAGGAAAGACGGTTGGAATGAAGGAAGGAAGGATGGTTGGAAGGAAGGAAGGAAAGAAGGAAGGAAGGAAAAGAGAAAAAGATTTAGGAGGAAGGGGAAAAGGTAGGGATGAAGGAAGGGAGGGAGGGAGGGAGGGAATGAGGAAAAATGAAGACAGAAAGACAGGAAGCAAGGAAAAGAAAAGAAAAAATGCTCTTTGAAACTAAACATATGATTAACAGAGTGTAGACTCTGTATAAGTGTTGAAAGGTAAAATTGAGTAATTTTTTTACATTTATTTTCTTGCCAACTCTTTATGTTTTCTAATTTTGTTAAATGTTTATTCTTTTTGAGAGAGAGAGAAAGAAAGAGAGACAGAGAGCAAGCATGGGCGGGGCAGTGAGACAGGGGGACACAGAATCAGAAACAGGCTCAGAGCCTGATGCAGGGCTTGAGCCCATGAACCATGAGATCCTGACCTGAGCCGAAGTCGGACACTTAACAAACTGAGCCACCTAGGCGCCCCAAAATTGAGTAAATTTCTAAAATAAAAAGAGCAAACAGATTAAGGGAAGAAAAGTTTGGGGGAAAAGCACTAAGAATCACTAGTTCAGGAGGTTTAATATTTGAATAATAGAAATTACAGAAAAAAGAGCATAGAAAATGAAGACAGAAAATCATTAAGAGATTTTTCAAGAAAATGTTCCCAAAATTGAAGGACATGCCTTTTCAGGTTGAAAAATCTCAGAGCAATGGATTAAAATATATTACACTAAGACAATATTATGAAATTTCAGGAACTTGGTGATCAAGAGAATAGTAAAAAGCGGGTCATATTCAAACAATATTATCTTAAGGAATCTTAAATATATAGAGCAATAACTTTAAAATACCAAAGGAAGAAGTATGATTTATGGTGGCCTGACTTAATGGTTCTTCAACTTCAAGGTTGTATGACAGCAATACACATGAAGTAGAAACTGTACTTCAAAGTTTGAATTTTTATCTTCTCCTAGGCTAGCCATAAGGGGTCCAATACTCCCTCATGATGTGTAGCGGCAGCACTGAGCCAAAGCTCACAGTCAGTCAGGCCATCAGGAAGCTAAACAGCCAGACGCTCACAACCATTCTGTACCTATACAAGCATTCTGCTTTTCACTTCCACTACAATAGTCAGTAAGTTAAATGAGATATTCAACACTTTATTATAAAATGGGCATTGAGTTAGGTGATTTTGTACAACTGGGGGCTAATACGTTATGAGCATGTTTAAGGCAGGCTAGGCTAAACTATGATGCTCAGCAGGTTAGATGTATTAAGTGCTTTTTCAACTTACAGTATTTTCAACTTCCAATGGACTTATCAGGTCATAATCATCATTAAATTGAGGAAGACATGTACAGTATATCCAGCCAGACTTAAAATTAAGTGTGAAGGTAAAGACCATTTTGGACATCCAGGATGTTTAAAGTTTACCTTCCCCTCCTCCTCTTTCTCAGCAATCTACAAAGGAGGACCTTCACGAAATGAAGATATAAACCAAAAAAAAAGAGGAAGATAAACATAGGGGGAAAAATGCATAATCACTAGAGAGACCAAAAGAATTCCCAGGTGATGGTGAAGGAAGTTTCTATAACAGTGGACTTGGCAAAGAAGGAAAATAATCCAGACTGGAGTAGGGCAGATAGTTGTTCAGAAAGAGAATTCTTCACAAGATAAAACTAGTATAACACCTGATGTATTTCAACATCTTGAAAGGACAATTGTATCACCTTTAGGGAAAATATAAAACTGTGCAAGGAAAGCAAAATTGTCAAGATTCACTACATAGCTCACTGTCAGTTGTTTTGAGTTCTATCAAGAGGATGTGATCTGGGAAGTGGCACTCACGCAGTGGAGAATGGGAATGATGAAATTCCTAAATCTAAAAGTTCTGAGGATGCCTGGTAGCTCAGTCAGTTAAGCATCGACTCCTGATTTCAGCTGAGGTCATGATCTCATGATTCATGAGATTGAGCCCCGCGTCAGTCTCTGTGCTAGCAGTGCAGAGTCTGTTTGTGATTCTCTCCCTCTCTCTCTCTGCCCCTTCCTGTTCATGCACACATACTCTCTGTCTCTCTCTCTCAAAATAAAGAAATAAACTTTAAAAAGATAAAAAATTCTGTAGTTGAAAAAATTCTATAGTTTGCCGAAAACTGACAAAGAAGTAGCAATAAAGCACGTTATTTAGAAACACATCCCAAAATTATGCGCTAAAAGTGAGAGTAAAGGAAAGCAGACTGATGGATTTACAACAAAGTTTATAAGAGCTATCTGTCTCTGGGGTGCCTGGGTGGCTCAGTTGGTTATGAGTCCAACTTCAGCTCAGGTCATGATCTTACAGCTTGTGGGTTCAAGCCCCACATCAGGCTCTGTGCTGACCGCTTGAAGCCTGGAGCCTGCTTCAGATTCTGTGTCTCCCTCTCTCTCTGTACCTCCCCCATTCACACTCTACCTCTCTCTCTCAAAAAATAAACCTAAAAAATTTTTTAAAAAAACAAAGAACTGTCTCCTTGAAATCAGCACATATTTAACTTTGTTAAAAATAGTTTAAAAGAGCAATATACTTATGGAGATAATAAACATACAATAAAACATATAACAGCACCAACTTCCTAATGTGATGTGAATATCGGTAGCATAGGATGAATTTTTCAAAGACATCATACATACAATTAGTAAACGCGTATTTCAAAGAATGTAGATAGAAGTGAAGATGACATTGTCAAATCTCCAGCAGCCTAAGACCTAAAGTGAGCGCCATTACACTCCACTGTTGACATAATAGTGTGAAAACTGATGATCTGATTCTTCAAATCACTTATATTATAGAATTATATAAGAAAACAAAAAGGATTCAATTAAAATGACCCAATCCATTTAAACTTTCCTATTAATATATTCACCACACCCATACATGTGGTATAAGGGCATACAGGTGAGCGTCTGCAATGGTCCATCTTTCAGTTATGGGAATAGGTGAATTTTGCTTTTCCAAGTAGTTACTAGTGGATTGGATCTGGTACAAGTGTTTTCCAAAGAGTATTTCATAGGGACACCTGGGTGGCTCAGTCTGTTGAGCGTCTGACTTTGGCTCAGGTCATGATCTCACAGTTCAAGCCCCACATCTGGCTCTAGGCTGACCACCAGCTCAGAGCCCGGAGCCTGCTTCAGATTCTGTGTCTCTTTCTCTCTCTCTGCCCCTCCCCTGTTCCCTGTTCATGCTCTGTCTCTCTCAAATAAATAAATGTAAAAAAAAATAAATAAAAACAAAACAAAAAAACACAAAAAACAAAGAGTATTTCATAGCCTGTAACCTTCAAGCATTAGGAAAGTGAAGGGACAGCATATACATCGGCCATGAGAGCAACTAGTGACACTGAGCCATGTAAGTTCAGGGTGTTATACTTAGTGAACATTCATATGCTCATCTTACATATAATTACTGCATAATTCATCTCTGCTATCCCCACCAATTAGTCCACAGGTTTCATGTGGATATGAATTAATGTTATGTTGATCCTGAGAAGATGTGGTATCCTTCACTGAATGCTGACAGATCTATGAGTTGAGAAAGATTGGGTGCTATGGTAAGAACTGGATTTAGAGTCATAATTCATGCTCACACTCTGGATGTCCTTTGGAAAACTGCCTGTTGATCATATAGATACTGATGGCAAAGAGGCATGTGAATAATTTCACCTAATCTTCTTAAAACATGAGTTAAATAAATCAGTACTTCTACATTAATAAAATAATATTAAAATAAAGATCTGAGAGATCTTATAAGATTACCTGATAGTCCTACTCAAGGAGACATCATGGGATACCGAGAATGACTATCTTACAACAAATACAAGAGTGAGTTTCAATGAATTGTTTGATGTAGTCTTATGGCAAATACCAAAGGATAGGTTAGTAAAAGTGTCATGAAAACCAAAACAGTCTGGTTCATAGTCACAGTTCCCTGATGATCTGTTATAAAAGGAAGAGTGTGGGGTAAAACCTGCTTAGTACTAAGATTCAAAAAATCCACATTCTCATCTTAGGTCATCTGTTTCTAAGATATATATTATTGGACAATTTGGCAATGATAAATCTATGATTTGATTATCTTGTTATGAATTAACATAATGAGATAATTCTTTATATCCAGCAGAAATAAGTCTGGGGAGTAGGTGGGAGAATCATGGTGGCTAACATGGTGGCTGACAGAGAGGGACCTTGAGGTTTATGAGAACATTAGTATATTACTTTGCTTGGGCTGCCATTAACAAAATAGCACATACTGGCTTGCTTAAGCAAGAGAAATTTATTTTCTCACAGTTTTGGAGGCTAAAAGTCTGAAATCAAGGTGCCAACCATGAGGCCTCTCTTGGCTTGCAGATGGTCACCTTTCTCTGCCTCTTCACAAGGTTGTCCTTCTGTGTACATAAGCCCCTGGTGTTTCTTTTCATGTGTCCAAATTTCCTCTTTTTATATATGGACACCAGTCAAATTCTATTAAGGACCACTCTACTGGCCTCATTTTCACTTAATCACATCTTAAAAGGTCCTATCTCAAATACAGTCACATTTTGAGGTACTGCAAGTTAGGACTTCAGCATATGAATCTAGTGGGGATACAATTCAATCTGTGAAAATTGGAAAGAAGACAAACCAGGGGATGATAGAAAGGCAATGAATGGGGCTCCTGGGTGGCTCAGTCAGTTATCCGTCCAACTTCGGCTTAGGTCATGATCTCATGGTTTGTGAGTTCAAACCCCAGGTAAGGCTCTGTAATGACACCTCAGAGCCTGGAGCCTGCTTCAGATTCTGTGTCTCCCTCTCTCTCTGCCCCTCCCCTGTTCACACTCTGTCTCTCTCTCTCTCTCAAAAATAAACATTAATCAAGAAAGAAAAAAAAAGAAAGACAGAGAGAGAGGGAGAGGGAAGGAGGGAGAAAAGAGAAGAAAGAAAGAAAGAAAGAAAGAAAGAAAGAAAGAAAGAAAGAAAGAAAGAAAGAAAGAAAGAAAGAGGAAGGAAGGAAAAGAAAAGGGAAAAGGAAAAGGAAAAGAAAAGAGAAGAAAAAGAAAAGGAAAGAAAAAGAAAAGGAAAGGAAAGGAAAGGAAAGGAAAGGAAAGGAAGGAAAGGAAAGGAAAGGAAAGGAAAAGGAAAAGCAAAGAAAGTCCTTCCAAACCCAGCTTCAAGTTGGCTTGATTCCCTTCTTTCCGCTGTCTGACCACAGAGCTGAGAGAGAGCTTGTAAGTTAAAAAAAAAAAAAAAAAAAATCTTTGCCCCCACACCNAAAGGAAAAGGAAAAGCAAAGAAAGTCCTTCCAAACCCAGCTTCAAGTTGGCTTGATTCCCTTCTTTCCGCTGTCTGACCACAGAGCTGAGAGAGAGCTTGTAAGTTAAAAAAAAAAAAAAAAAAATTCTTGGCCTCATCCTCCAACCCTGAAGAGTTTGGGGATGATGAAACAAGGAGGTAAATGGAGAAGAGGGTATGAGCCAGCTTTTTATAACTCTCAGTAGTGCTGGAATTGAGAGGGAAGTTCACGCCGAGACACAAACAGTAACCTTTTACCTCTTCACCTTTCAGTTCTTCTGTAGGGTACATGGGGAAAGTCTTTCTTTCTCCTTTTATTCCACACCACCCCCTGAGTCAGCTATGCTGACCCTCTAGGGCTGTGTAGGGAAACCGTCCATGGCAATTATACAATGCCGAGCACATCCACAGGTCCATAGACTTAGTGTACATCACTACCCTCTTTCCTATTAGTTTATCCCATAGGACAAATGCCATCCCTTAATTTTCAGCATAAACTACTCAGAAATTAAATTGCTCTGGGTTCTAATCAAAGAGATGAAATATGTGCTGCGCCTGATGGCAGTTAAGGATTAATTAAATATTACAGTAAAAAATGTGTAGCACACACTTTGACACCTATGCATTCATAGCATTTGCTGAATTTCAGGCTCGCAAGATATTTACCCTGGACAAGTTTGCCAACTTCTGCTATCCTATAATATTCCAGATAAAATGGAATGGTTATAACACCCCCCAATTTTTTTCCAGTGAAACTTATGGGAGTATAATATTCTAATTACAGTAATTTGCCACTAATGGTTAAAACGATTTCATATATAAAATCCATAAAATTGAAGAGAAATACATCTCTGACACATGCAGAGTGCTTTGGTTGGTTTTTCAAAGTGAGTTCATCTCTAGCAGCATAATTAGACATGCATATAGTAGATGATCCATGCAGGTGAATTGCTTGACTTCCAATTAATATCTTTGTGCCAAATTCTCTTACTATTAAATTGCTCATATTTACTTTTTGAGAGTACCAAGTCTCCTCTGTCTCACTTTTGCATATTTTATGTCTAACACCGAAGTTTCCTGTTGTAAGATATTTGTTCATAATTTATAGCTGCACCGAGCTGAACAATCTGGGTCCAGCAGCCCCTGTATTTTACTCCCACATCACAAAGTTGTTTTTGCGCTTCAGAAAATATCCGGTAGACGTTCAATACAAGCATTCTAACGTGCGGCCAAATGCAAGTGACTGAATTCAGCCACAAAATGTATTCCCAATCCTCTCTCTCCCCTCATTTTTATTCCCACTGGCATGACTCTAATTTGGATGTTCATTAACTCATTCCTGAATTATTGCAATACCTTCTGAAGAAACAGATTTTCTTAGTTCAAGGTCTACACAGTCCCTGTACTAATTTGTCTTGTATCCAATAGCAGATTAATCCCGCTATAGTACTGCTGTCATCAGACTACTTCCATCTACTACTTTGTGTTCTCAACAACATGCACAATGAGTTTCAAAGTAGAACACACACTGTTCTCTTCATTCAAGGCCCTCTGTTATGGACTTATGTTTGTGTCCCCCTCAAATTTATGTTGAAACCTAAGTCTCCGGTGTAATAGTATCTGAAGATGGGACCTTTGGGAAGTAACTGGGTTGTGAGAGTGGAGCCCTAATGGGATGAGTGCCCTTATAAGAAATGACAGAGGACACCTTGCTTCTCTATCTGCTGCCTGCCATGTGAGGATATGGCCATCTATAAGCCAGGAAGCAAGCTCTCACCAGATACCATATACACCAGCACATTATTGGACTTTCCATCTTCCACAGTGATGAGAAATAAATGTTTGTTGTTTAAGCCACCCAGTTTTTTATATTCTCTTAACAGTAGTCTGAGCTAAGACACCCTCCAAAAACTGTATCATCATTTCAATCCAACTTCTCAGTTGTCCAACCCAAACCCTCATTCACAACGATCTCTATACTGGTACCTGCATATACAGTATTTATAATCTATGTCTTTCCTTATTTTTCTATCAACCTAGAAAATTCTATTATCCTTACTACCCATCCTACACTTTTTTATTTTGTTCCATCTTCTAAACAAAGACTTTAATAATCATTCCAGGCTACAGTGATCTCACCAAGTAATCTCTGGTCTTTTACTGCCTTTAACTGCTATATTAAACAAATAACTTAAACAAATGTAGAATCAAGTAGTAGTATGTGTAAGTGTATCTTTCAGATAAAACTATATGTGCTTCAAAGGGCGAATCATGTTTTATTTTTCATTGGATTTATACTACATGTTGCACATTATTAGGCACACAGTAGAGATACAAATGTAGATATAGATATCGAGATATAAAGGAGGTAAGTACTTAACTCATCACATTAGTCAGTTGTCTATTCATTATATTAATATTTATCAATAAAATTTACTCACAGTTATAATCACTTATTAGTTCTGGGATCTTGGGCAAGTTGCTTAACCACTCTGTGATTCAGTTTCTTCATCTGTAAAATGGAAATTATAATAATATGTTCTTTATTGATTCAATGGGAGGTTTAAATAAAAACACTTGGAAAAAACACCTAGCCTATAGAAGGTATTCAATAAGTGTTTTATCACAATCATCATCATCATCATCTTACCATCATCATCATCATCATCTTACCTTCTTCTTCAACATCTCATCAGATAGATGAGTCTACTCATGGACTTATAATTTCTGTCTGTCGGTCAGCAAATATTTGTGTTCCTTGCAGCCTACATAGCTTATTGTTAATGCAGTCCTTTTCAAACATTACCTTTCAGAGCCCCTCTGTGCCTGTCATAGAGGGAGCTGGGGTACTGAGAAAGCCTATCTCCAAGCCACCTTAGACCTAAGTCAA
Source organism: Crocuta crocuta (assembly GCF_008692635.1). Taxonomy (NCBI): domain Eukaryota; kingdom Metazoa; phylum Chordata; class Mammalia; order Carnivora; family Hyaenidae; genus Crocuta; species Crocuta crocuta. The sequence goes on from NW_027531334.1 coordinate 5,840,897, forward strand.
CCAGAGCAACAAAGCTTTCATCTGTATTACAGATGAACAATGTCTAAATAAGCCCAGAAACCAATGTTCTGATTCATAAATTCAGCCACAAATGTTATTGCTTTCATGAGCTCTGTAGCTCCTATGTTTATAGTTTTTCTGTTGCCCACTCTTTTATAAATGGTCTTACTCAAACTTCCATGCATAGGCTTAAATAGGATTATATAGTACAGTTTTGCTTCCCCAAAAGTCCCATTACTTTTCCCATATCTCCTTTTTCCAGGTTTCATAGTCTGCTCTGAAATAAATAAAATAAATATGGTAGTAGAATACTGAAGCTAATCACTGCAAAGCTGAATTCAGCAAGATTAAGTCACTTTACAGCGAAGTATTGAAAAAATACTGAATGGGTGCTCTTTATATGCCAGGTATTGTTTTCAAAACCAGTGTGATGCATAAACACCAGAAAAGATAATATCCCAGTAATATCTCCCATCCTATTTATCCCATGTGCTCTTGGGACAAATATAAAAACATATTTCTTTAGGATTATCTGGAAATTAAACATAAATACTTTGATTTAGAACAAAATCACAAAATGATAATTTTAACATGTATTACCACATATTATCAATCTATGCAGTTGGTTTATCTAACCACAAATTCTTCCTTCTAGCTCTTGTGGAAGTTAGACGGCAGGTCGGTGTTTATACCAAGTTTTGCTGCTGTGCTTTGCTATCACAGACAATAGAAAAAACTCACTCCAAGTATGCACACAATTGCAAGACTAAACATGCATTTTCAAACTGCACATCATGAATCTGGGCATCTACTTGCTATGTGCACAACTGAAGACAATGACTAATAAATAAAGTAGGTATTTTTCAATATGTTAGGTAATGCTCTAGTAATGATATAAATATTGCTTTGACTTCCCCATTGTCTCACTTTCTTTTTTTTTTTATTTTTTTTAAATGTTTTATTTATTTCTAGGAGAGAGAGAGAGAGAGACAGTGTGAGCAGGGGAGGGTCAGAGAGAGAGGGAGTCACAGACTGAAACAGGCTCCAGGCTCTGAGCTGGCAGTCAGCACAGAGCCCGACGCGGGGCCCGAACCCACGAACCGCGAGATCATGACCTAAGCAAAAGTCGGACGCTTAACCGACTAAGCCACCCAGGCGCCCCCCATTGTCTCACTTTCTGAAGGGTCTCCTTTCTATAATAAATCATATCATATATGTTTAGAAGGAGCCATTTAATTAATTTCCTACTGTAAGACAATAAGTCGTACTCGAAAAACCACCTAGGAATGCAGTTATCTCATCTTTTAATTAAATTTTGCACATTTTTCAGCTCATACTTATTTGATTAATGATAACTACATTGACTTTGATTTGTATTGGATCTAAAAACAAAAATAAAGATGGCTTTTCCATCAACTTAAGGAATAAGATTATATAAGCAATTAGCCAATCATCTTCCATCTTTACGTGTGAAAAGCACCTTCCTTACTACTAAAACAAGAAACTATTTTCATTAGAACAGTGAAATTTCCAGTGAAGACTCTCTGGTGACTTTATCCTTAGATTTCCCAAATTTTGTTGATTGATTTTTCTCTTCACTCTCTCTCCTGTGTGCCTGAATTAGGAGTGTGTGATTTCAGAGTACTAAATGACAGAGTTGGGGTTGTAACAGGTAGTAACCAAGGTACCATCATCTCATGTTAGTTAGTTTTGTGGGGTTTTATTCCCCAAGTCTGCCTGTTTGGTTTTTCATTGGCTCTGGTTCCCAGGAAGCAAGAGATAAGACACATGGAAAAAAAGAATTATGGAAAGGTTCTTGGCAAGAGAGTCAGCAGGTGATGTCAATGAAGACTTTGATGAGAATATTAATGTTTTGTTGTTATATAGCAATGATTTAAATAATTTTTCCATGATAGTTAAAAAGGAAAGTCAGAACCTGTCAGAAACAGAATAGTCATGATCTACCTTTCTTTTTCTACCCAAGGAGTTAAGTTTGAAGGTAAAAGAAACAGCTTTATTTCAAATCTCAGCAGCCAAATTAGTAACTACATTAATGACAGTGCTGGGTGCTGGGACACCTGAATTACACACAGGACTCTTTGCTGAAAGTTTCCCCTTTCATATTAAAGCTATATTATCTCTAGGTTTCTATAACTCTGCATATACTGATTCTCCTTCTTCAGTTCAAGCTCTTGATCTCTGTCATCTGTGCTACTTTCCTTCCTTCCCCCAACCCCTAAAATGTCTGCACCTCAAAACTCTCTTCAAAGTCTGATATATTCTTGGCCCCTCCCCCTTTTGCCCTTAGAATCAGGCTTCAAGACTTTCAATTTAAAATTGTTCCTTTCTTGGGGCGCCTAGGTGGCTCAATCAGTTAAGCATCCAAATTCAGCTAACATCATGATCTCATGGATTGTGAGTTCAAGTCCCGCATGGGGCTCTGTGCTGACAGCTCAGGGCCTGGAGCCTGCTTCGGATCCTGTGTCTCCCTCTCTCTCTGTCCCTCCCCTGTTCGAGCTCTGTCTCTCTCTGTCTCTCAAAAATAAACACTAAAAAATTTTTTAAATTGTTCCTTTCTTATAATTCTCATTAGGACTTCCCTTTTCCATGAGTTTATAACCTCCGTATGCTCTTGACAGTAGTTTCTGAAGTGAAATGAAGAACCAATTGCCACAATAGCCACAAAGCCACATATGGATGCTTAATAACTGTAGTTGTTAGGGACACCAGAGTGGCTCAGTCAGTTAAGCATCTGACTCCAGCTCAGCTCATGATCTCACAGTTCATGGTTTCAAGCCCTGCATCAGGCTCTGTGCTGACAGTTCAGAGCCTGGAGCCTGCTTTGGATTCTGTGACCCCCTCTCTCTCTGACCCTCCCCTGCTCATGCTGCCTCTCTCTCTCTCTCTCTCTCAGAAATAAACAAACTTAAAGAGAAACATTACACTTAATCCTATCAAGTCTACTTACTATTCCTCAAATGGAGGTTCACATTTCTGTTTTCTTTCTTGCTTCTTTTCCTTTTCCTTCTGTCTACTGAAATGTCTACCTCTTCCATTAAAGTGTATCTTAAATCCCATATTTTCCAACTACTTTAGTCATTAGTATTCTTTGCTGAATTATTTTGGCATTTACAGATACTTACAATATTAGGACTTAAAGGCTGTTTGAAACTTCATCTATTTGTGAAGCCAAACTGACTTATACAGGAGGCCATCAGTGCCATTTGCTGTTGGCATGCTGGGTTGGCATGGTTCACTCTGGTCAATACCTTAGTTCATATCAATGATTTACCCACTTTGAATGTTTATAAGTGAAGGTGCTTCTGCAATGTATGCTTCATTCAATATACTTAGCATCTGTTTTACATTGTTCTTTATCTTTTAGTGAATAAATCTTCTCTACTCATCTAGCATCCAAGTGGCTTTGAGGCTTATACAATCTCTCTTTTTTTTAATGTTTATTCTTGAGAGAGAGAGAGAGCAAGAGCAAGCAGGGGAGGGGTAGGAGGTGGTGGGGAACAGAGGATCCAAAGCAGGCTCAACTCTGACAGGAGAGAGCCCAATGCAGGGCTCGAACTCATGAACTACGAGATCATGGTCTGAGCTGAAGTCTGACGACTAATGACTGAGCCACCCAGGCATCCTCAAAGCTTATACAAACTTAAAAATCTGTTTCCTACTTCCCCAACATAATAAAATCATAGTCAATCAATATTGATTGATGATAATGAAAAGAATATTAAATTATTTTCCCACTCATATCACAGGAATATTGTGAAAATATAATATCTTTAAAGTACCATAAGCTCCTATGAGACATGCAGTTTATACTAGGGGAGAAAATTTTCTGGTTTTGTTTTGTTATTTTCACTCTTTGAGCAGTATTCTTTTCTGTCTCAAAGGCAAATTTTTGTCTCTACAACCTGTTAAATCTGTATCATTTATATAATTAATTGGGAAAGACAAAGTCATATTCATTAGCTGAAAAACCTGAGAGATACCAAGACCAGGGATACAAAGACCAGGTCAGTTTTACAAATGGAGCTTGAAATATAGGGGCGCCTGGGTGGCTTAGTCGGTTAAGCGTCCGACTTTCGCTTAGGTCATGATCTCGCAGTTCGTGGGTTTGAGCCCCGCGTCGGGCTCTGTGCTGACTGCCAGCTCAGAGCCTGGAGCCTGTTTCAGTCCGTGTCTCCCTCTCTCTCTGACCCTCCCCTGCTCATGCTGTCTCTCTCTCTCCTAGAAATAAATAAAACATTTAAAAAAAATAAAAAAATTTAAAAAAAAGAAATATATACTAATGACCCTCCAATGAGCAAAAAAAGGACAGTATGTGCTTCAAGTTCAAAACAAAGAGTAGTAAATTGTCAAGTAAGCTGGCATGGGACACTCTCGGTGCAATATGAAGGGATAGATTTACAGATATGCTGAAAATGAGATACTCAAAATCTAACAGTTGTTACACTAAATTCCATACTATATGAATCCATGTTCTTGTAAAGCCCAAAATGCCTTCATGCTGAAAAAATACTAAATTCAGGATCATATGAATAAGGAATTTAGACAAAGAAAAGCAGTTTTCAAAGGATTAAATGATAAGAAACACAAGATGGAAAGTGCTATATAAAGTGTCATCAAAATGAAAACATACAGGTACACCTGCGTGGTTCAGTCTGACTCTCGATTTCAGTTCAGGTCTGTATCTCAGGGTCGTGGGTTCAAGTCCCATGTTGGGGCTTACTTAAAAAAAAGAAAAGCAAACATATAAAGGATAGGAACGTACACAACTAGAGATCCCCATTTTAAATCGTTATCATAGAGACTATGCAGAGTTCTAGACCAGAGACTGATGTAGACTTCTACTGAAGTAGAAGTAGCCTAGTCACCTTTACTTTGTCACCCACCCTCAGCAATACAGCCTCCTCTACTCTGAAATGCTGGTGCATTTCTTTCCCATAATACATTGTTAGGAAGAAAAATTAAGAAGTGTTTTTAAATGTAATACAAATACAAGGTGTTCAACTATCCATGGTTGTGAAAATGTGACTCCATTTTCCCCCAACCTGGCATAATTGCTCAGAAAGCTGCTCGGTCAGGAAACAGCAGACTTTTCTGCTTTATTGATCTGTTTCTGATCTGAACTGAGCCAGGCTGTTACATTCCTGTTGTTAATGGCACATTTTAATAGATTTTATATAGCTAACTAAATCAAGAGCCCATTACTTCCCAATTTGGATTTGAAAATAATTGCCAGAACAGGGATCTTAGTAATTTGGACACCTGAGCTTCCGCATTACCTAGAAATAAAAGACAACGAAGTAATTATATGAATCAAACACACCCAATTTGCACAGCTAATCATTGTAAATTTTATTTTCCATTATTTATCAGTGTGGGAGTATCAGAGTGTCTAAACTGAATTTAAGTTGGATTGCTTTTGGTCCACTGTCACCTGCAAATGAATTTATGTATCTTTGGATGTGAGGAAGGGTTTGTTTTTTTGGGTGTGTGTGTGTGTGTGTGTTTTGTTGTTGTTTTGTTTTCACTGAAGGAGAATAGGGACATTTTATTGTAGTTTATGGTGATGGTACTAGTAAGACAAAGACTTGTGGTGGAAGAGTATTGGTAAAAACCATGAAAGTTAGGGATGCCTGGGTGGCTCAGTTGGTTAAGATGTTGACTTTTGGTTTCAGCTCAGGTCATAATCTCACAGTTTATGAGTTTGAGCCCTGCATCAGGCTCTACATGCAGAGCCTGCTTGGGATTCTCTCTCCCTCTCCCTCTCTCTCTGCCCCTCCCTGGCACTCACTCTTTCTCTCTCTCTCTTAAAATAAAAAAACATTAAATTTTTTAAACCATCAAAGTTTTGGACACTGTATTTTTCTCTTACCTGAACGGATTAACTTCTGTAAAAGAAGGGTTAAGGTAGAAGCATATAGTTATGTTCATAGACAGTATTATGAGATTATGAGTTTATTCAGCGCTGCTTTAAGGTCTGGTTAAGAATCAAAGGAGGGAAACATAAGAAAGTATTTGCACCTAAAAGACTCCAATGTTGGAGGCAGTGGTGAGACAACCAGACACGTCAGCAGTGGACAAGAGCACATATGATGCCACCATGCTGGAGGCATCTGGCATTACTGAGGCAGACTTCATATTTGGGAGCAGACAGAAGCCCCACACAACAGTTTGGGTACTGGAGCAACTGAGGTTTAGGTGTTGATGTTAATGGTATTGTATGTGTTCTCACAGGGTAGTGAGACCAGCTGTGTATTCCCAACCTATTTACATATGCAAACTGCATCTCTTCCAATGCACCTTCTCAGACTTGCCCAGCAACAACACAATAATCCTTTTCCAGGGTAAATGATGCATATCCATGGTTATATATAATCTAGGATTTTAGCTGAAGTGAAATTCTGTTTCTGTCTCATTAAGAGTCTGCTTAGATCATACAAGTAGTGAACTCTACGTAAATATAATGGCTACTGTGAATGCTTAATACCTTAAATAAACAGGTCATCTTTATAAACACCATGGTGATATTAACCATTTTGAAAGAGGGACAATATAAGACAACATGATTACTGTTAAAGAGTGTTTGAATTGTATGAGATGCCTGCTATAGTAGAATTTGTAATTCCTTAAGACCACCCAGCAAATAAAGCCCCTCTTGTGTTTGTGGAATTCCTCAACCATAGAAGCTGAAAATGCCAACCATTCACCGTCTGTGTTATTTGCAGTGAAGGCCTGAGGATACAACCTAGGTGTCACTGATTAGGTTTAGTGGTACTGGATTTCCACTAGGGAGAAAATGATACAAGGAAGTGGAAACCAGAGAAGGTTCTCTGGTGGCTAACAGTTGCTACAAAGCTGAAGTCCCCTGCTCAACCTAGACACGGAACCTGCTGCTGGGGTTCTCGTTCTTGGTGACAGCGGCTGTGTGTTTTTCATCTGACTGCTTCTTCTTTTTATTAATTTTTTTAATTTTTTTTAATATTTATTTTTGAGAGACAAGAGAGAGGCAGAGCATGAACAGGGAAGGGGTAGAGAGAAAGGGAGATAGGGAAATCTGAAGCAGGCTCCAGGCTCTGAGCTGTTTGTCAGCACAGAGCCTGACGTGGGGCTCAAACTCACAAACCATGAGATCATGACGTGAGCTGATGTTGGCTCAGCCAACTGAGCCACCCAGGCGCCCCCTGACTGCTTCTTAGCAGTGTAAGTCTGCACCAAGTTTTCCAGCCCTCTCTGAGTATCTATGAACTGTCCAATATACTTTTACTAACTCCCTTTTCTGTTGCTGCAATAAAGAACTCTATAAACATCGGAATCCGGAAGCTTCTTCTTAATAGTTTAAAAATGTGAAACAGTATTTATTATCTATTAAACTGGACATACTCTTCTACCAGACAGCCCATAGCTCTTTTGGTCCCTTTATTAATATCTCTGCAAAATGTTACCTTACCAGAGAGTTCTGTTCTGACCAACCTATCTGAAAATCAACCCTCTCCACCTATCCATTCTGCCCCTTTATGCCCTGCTGGAGTTTTCTGGTTATCATTTATCTCTGACCTTAAATGATTTTCTTTATTTTCATGTTCCCACACTGGTACATAAGATCCAAAAGGACATGGCATTGATATGAGATACGGTTTTCTGTCAGTCCCTTCCTTGCAGCCTTTTTTTTTAAACTACTTTATAATTAGGGCTTGTAGGAAAGGCAATTACATTCTAATGTCCTGTATGACCATCTAGTTGTATCTGCCACTGAAGTAGCTGTTGTAATCTGTAATTTCTTCAAAAACCAACATCAGATGTAATATGGGGAATTAAGCATTATGGAAGCAATTTGACATAAGCACAAAATCAGAAAATGTAATGATGATGCACTGCTGAAATACTGAATGTGTACGGACTTAATTCATGTTTTTAAAACAGGCCAATATAAATGCCTGCCTTTCCCCTCAATTATTCTGGTGTCATTTTTAATATATGTACATAATTCAAAGAACCATTAGGCTGATTTACAAAGCAAAAACACCACTGTTCGCCTCTTGTGTTGAAGGATTTTGAGGTTATTTTACATATTGAAGGATATTAGTAGTGGCCCAATAGTTTTAGGGAAAAGAAATTTCTGTCCAGTATATCTTCTGAACAAAGATGGCATGCTGGAATTCCACAGGATGGTCATTAGATCCGCTTCTTACATAACTGAATCATCCCCCATATTTTATTGAAGATTCAGATATTTTACAGAGAATCTGCTCACTGTAAACTTTAATGTAAACAAGGGAAAACCCAAACAGCACAGGAACAGTGAAATGGCCTCATCCCAAGCCCTGAGCAAGGCTCCTCACAGGCCATCATCCCACTGTTAGTTAAGTAGTAGGAAGAGCACTTGGCAGGGGTTGGGAGATCTCAGTTTGACTTCTGGCTCTTCAACCAACTATCTGAACGATTATGGGCTTCAGTTTTCACATCCAAAAAATAGGGAAGTTGAGTCCTTTCTTATTTTGAAAGTTTACGAGCTTTTCAGTCTAGAGAGAAGATACTTGCTTAAGAATAATCATACGAGGTTGTCTGGATGGCTCAGTCGGTTGAGCATCTGACTCTTGATTTTGGCTCAGGTCATTGATCTCACAGTTTGTCAGTTCAAGCCCCACTGTCAGAAGAGAGCCTGCTTGGGATTCTCTCTCCCTCTCTACCCCTCCCTTGCTCATGCTCTCTCTTTCTCTCTCTCAAAAATAAATAAATAAACTTAAAAAAAAAAGAGTAATGATACCAAAGCTGATTCCTGGCCAGTGAATTAAAATTAGTTGTACAGAATTTCCTTCACTAGGTGTGGCAATTCAGTGGCCCTTGCTCTTCAGTAACGGGGTGCAGTCATGGTGCTCCAACACAGACATAGCTCTAGGAGGTACGAGCTGAAAAAGTGTCATTATATCTGGCTGATCCTCGCCAGTGGCCTGACTGTCCCCTGAATAAAAGATAACACTGTGGAAAAATGGAGAGAGAAAACACCATTGACTTGATGAAACTTTCTGGGAGCTCCAGAGCCCTTATGATACTAAGGGATCTCCATGGTTTAGCTAGCTTCCTTTTGAAGCCCTCTTCATATCTGTGATTGCTGTGGCTTCGCACTTCTTTGTCACCCACCAGTCAGAAAGGAGGAGGAGACTGAGACACATCTTGCCCAGTGACCTGAATTTAAGATGGCAGTTGAAAAATCAAGCATTTGTATTTCTTATAGAAAGTTAATAAGCACAGAAGCTTTCCTGTCCCCAGGCAAAGATCTAAGTCGTGCATCAATAAGGTGATAAATAGATATGAGCATAGAAACCTCAGAAACCTGTTATAGCCCTCAAATGTCCATGTCTGCAGGCAAGTTATACCATCAGGTATCTAAGTGGTGCCTGAGGTTGGGATTATAAATCATTTTTTAAAGCAACATAATAGTCCCTAGAGCTATCAACTAGGTAACCAAATAAAGTAGAGCCTATTAGCCTTTTTTTTTTTTTAAATCTACAGGCCTTTCTTTATACAGCCATCACTGAAATAAACACTTCACCATAGGTCGTGATTCATTACAAAGCTATCGTAAAGAAACATGGGTGGGAGACATGAACATTGCTTTTTGTCTTTTCCTTCCTATGGAGCAGTACTGTAGCTGCACAATAGAATTGCCTGGAGAGAGATTTTTTTAAAAAAAGGTCCAGTGACTGGGTTCTATTCCTAGAGATGCTGATTTAATTGGCCCCGTTGCGTCCTGGACATCTGCATTTCCAGAGCTTTTCAGGTGAGCTTAATGTGAAGCCAGCACTAAGAACCTCTGTTTATCGAGGTTGCCAGCCATCAAAGGGGCCAGTTGGTCCTTTTTGTGACTGTTAGCTCAGATGTGGGACACCTGTTTACTAAGACATTGGGCTGAGGCAGCAATTCATTCTGTTCTGGGCATAAAATCACATTCAGCTGTTAATGGCTTTTTCTCTGCACTGACCTACGCTGGATTTAAACCAGCAATGACCTTCGCTTTCCACTGCCTGTAATTAAGGATGTCTGCCACCACCATAATCCAGTTTGGGGCTTGATTAATTCTTATAATTACCGAATGCATTTTTGCAGCTGTAGAAAAAGAAGGTCCAGCCTACCGAAATGAGATAAAGCCATAATGGCAAAAAAAAAAACAAAACAATAATTTTTAGCATTTATTTTATGTTTAATCATTTTTTATACTCTTGACATTCTTGACATTCCTTAATTAATTATTCCATACGATGTCATGGAGAAGTAATACAGAATTATTATTTGCATTTTATGTCAGTGAGGCAGGAAAGTATTTTGTCAGGTCTTAGGAATTGTAATTTTTAAATCCTTCATTGCCTGATTAAGCTTGTGGCTTCCCCCTTAAAGAAGAGAGCAGTATCAGAGACAGTGAAACTCACACTGATCTCAATAAATAACCTCTATCAAAGTGGACAAATTAATGATGCATTTTATGACTAGGACATCATTATGGTCTAATACTTTCCCTTGCAGCGTCCACTGGCAATCTCCAAGGGATTTTAAAAATCTCAATGTCCAGGGTAAAAAACTAGAACCTTTTCACCTAAACAATAATTCAAATGTTAGATTCAAAAAGCAGATAATATTATTTCTAAGTTCCAGACATTATAAAGAAGAGAGAAAATTTTCCTGGCTCTCAACTCCCAATTTCAACATTCCCCAATACTCACTCTTTGTTTGTTTGTTTGTTTGTTTGTTTAGAGAGAAACCACAAGCAGGGGAGGCGACAGAGAGAAAGAATCTCAAGCATGCTCCATGGTCAGTGCAGAGCCCAACATGGGGCTCGACCCTGAAATCAAGAGTTGGACACTCAACCAAATGAGACACCCAGGCACCCCCCAGTACTCACTTCTAACCACAAGGGACTGAACATGTCACATTTTTATCAGGTTCCATTTACTTGATGCTTACCATGCCTAATCCTATACCACATACCTTTATATACTATAACACATTTACGTACAAACTGTTTCCTAGGTTGTGACCACTATTTCTTCCTCAATTTATGGATAAGAAAAGTAAAGCTCAAAGAAATGTAGGGACTAGTATAAAATGTAACAGATAGCTATGGATTTAAAGCCCAGGTGTGCCCAATTCCAGAAACCTCAAAATAAAACAAAACAAACTTTCAGAAATTGTTGAAGTTTACCTTTGGGCTTCCTTATCTCTTTTCTAAATATTCCCTTAGTGATTTCCCTCCAATGCAGTGACCCACACTATGTCTGAAACTCAGTCTCCTATCCTCCCAAAGCAGCTCATTTGAACTCCTCTTTTGTCAGACTCTCACAGGCTGGCTAAATCCAACCTGTTACAGCCTAGAAAGGAACCATGTTGTGGTCCCTCCTTCATCCTGGGATTCCAGTCGATCATAATGCCATTTCCTTTTAATATTTATTCTATTTCTGCCATTGCTACTTTCAGTCCAGGCTCTAGAACAACAAACTCCCCTCACTCTTACTTCTCATGCTAACCAATTATTGATGTTGGACAAATAATCCCCAAATCCTACCTGTGCAGTGCAATTTAGTGACTTATTGACTTATTTCTAGTGAATTATTTTTTAATGATTTAAAAACCTTCCACGGATCCCGATTTCCTGTCACAAGAAGCTAAGCCTTTATATCTGGCTTTCAGTGCATCTTGCATTGTTTCCCCACATTATTCACATGCTCTCTATCGCCTATTCAATTTAATTTGATTTATTAAGATCTCATAAATTGTCATTAGATCTATTAGTCATTGTTAGATCTGATAATTAATGACTTACTAATGATTAGATCTAATAATTCATTGTACATATCATAAGTCATTGTGGGCAGCACACTGGATTGTCCAGTGAATGGTTGTGGGTGATTCTGAGTTACCTGGCAATGAGCAAACAGGGACCCATGGCTCCTACCCACCCCTCCCTGACCGTGAAGGAGGTGCTCATAATCTCTATCTCCCCCAAGGTTTCCAGAAGTTGGGCAGCAGGCATTCCCAGGATCTCTCAAATAAATCTTTCTCAAACTCAGGTGACTTGGCACCCAAACTCAGACTGGTCCCCTTATAGGCTTCTCTCACAATGGCCCTAAAAAAGAGAGCAGTCTTGATGGATACAGCTGTCTCTGACTCAACTTGACTCTGAGCAAGATGCCATGTGAATGAGACAGCGTTAGCATCAGAAGATTTTTTTCATAGAGAAATGGGCCTAGTCTCTTTCAACAATTCAGAACATCAGATGCCTAGCAGTTGAAGACCTCAGAAACTGTCCCAGACAAGAACTATCCAAAATAACTTTAATTAGAACAGAAAAGTGAATTCTATTGATTTATAAATTTGCATAGTTTCTGCATTTATTGCTAGAGCTCCACACAGATGGCAGCTTCTAAATTATAGCAGATTTACTTTTCATCAAGGCTGCAGTCTCCAGTCCAGAAAGTCAAAAGGAAAGTACGCTGTAAGTAGTGAACAAAGAAAGGCAAAGCAATAAGGAAATGGCGACCTGGGTTACCTTAAACCTAAAATTTGTAGAATCTGCAAAAGCTAGAGTAATGAGAAACAAGAAAAGAGAGAAGGAGAAGGGGGGGGAGGAGCAAAGAGATAGCAGGAAAGAAGGAGGGAGAAGGAGAATGAGGAAAGGAAGATTAATTTCAGATCTTATGACAGTAAATGAAGCAGCGAAGCTGATATTGAGCTGTAAAATGGTCTATATACTGATGACATATGAAGACTGTACAATGGATTATAATGCAAAGTTGATACAGAAAAAAAGAGCAACAGCAATGATAGGAAACACCTATTCATTGAGGGTAAATTGTGCACCAAACAGGATATAAACACTTTACATGGATTATTTCATTTAAAACAAATCTATATGACAGATGCCGCTGTTTTCAATTTGTTGTTATAAGAACACCTCTAGGCGAAGAGCTTCAGCATTTTGTGTAAGATTTTTAATCAAGAAAAAGATTAGAGTGAGGAGGGGCAGATACTACTTTAGCACAAATAGCATATGGCAGAGGAGAATTCGAACCCAGCTCTTCGGACCCCAGCACACAGGCTTCCAACAACACACAAACACGCATTAATGTAAGGGGCCCACGCGACTACTACAACCTCAGAGATGTATTTTTCCCCCGTATGCTCCAGGCGCCCCCTGGGAATTGCCCCAGATCCTCTAGTTTGCAAATTGTGTGGGAAAAAATAGATAAATGGATTCAACACAAGAGGAGGCATTGCCACAGTCCTTCACCTTTGGTTAATTTGGAGCAGGCATGCAGGACAGAAGGGTAGTTAGGGTATTGGAAATGCATCAGATTCGACTGCTGAAGTCACAGAACACCCTGCTGTGAGGATGGGCTAAGACAGGGCCGTTTGGGGAGGACAGAGCTGTGATGCTTCCGGGACTCTTACCAACGCAGTGTCACAAGTAGATTTTAAATCATGATGCTTTCTTCCTGAGCCATGAATAAAGGAAAGCTAGAAAACAAAAATTGAAAGCCGTCTGACATCTGAAAATTATGTTTTCTTTAATGTCTTCACTCAGGTGGGAAGACGGTTTGTTGGCAAGTATTTATGGAGAGTTCTTTCTTGGTGAGGATCCTGGAAAGCTGTGGAGAATGGAACAATATAAAAAATACACTGTCCTCAAAGAGGTTATAGCCAGAGACACATAATTTGACACAATGTACCAAACTGCAGAGTGCAAAGACCTAACAACCCAGCAAGTTTGTGAATGCATTCCACCCATTTGATACCCTAGTTCGTAATATCACGGTCAGTGCATACATGCCTCCCTCGCCTCCTTTAGTAATGTTTGTTCAACACAGTAAGCTGAGAAGGCAACTTTGCTTCCCAGGAATAAACAACTGTGGTACCAGAACCTAGCATATAATTTTCCTTCCTTTCACTGTTTTCTTTAAAGTGCCTTTAAAACCATTTAGGGCACGTGTGTACCCTCTCGATTCATCTTTATCAGCTCTCTACATTATAATTTCTCTGACAACTCACTTCCTTTTTCTATTCTTTAAATAAAAAGTGCAATGTTTGAGTAAGAAAAATGATATTCCTGGGTGGCTCGGTCAGCTAGGTAGCCAACTTTGGCTCAGGTCATGATCTCATGGTTCAGGAGTTCGAGCTCTGGCTTGGGCTCTGTGCAGAAAGCTCCGAGGCTGTTTCGGATTTTGTGTCTCCCTCTCTCTCTGCCCCTCCCCTGCTCACTCTCTCTCAAAAATAAATAAGTACACTTTTTAAAAAGGATATTCACACACTGGAAACACTCTTACAGCTTCTCTTATAAACAACAACAACAACAAAAAATGTCAAAATTTAAGATACCCTGAAGGGCAATGGCTATTTTTGGCTGTTTGGCTTTCATTAGGGCCACTGTGATTTACCTTAGGCTGCGGGTATTTGAATGAGGATATGATTTCATGACCCTCTCTAGAATATACTAGAGTTAGCCAGGAACTGAAACTACCATGTAAATTTTCACAAGGCTACAAGGTCAAACCCCCAAAGAAACAAGATTACCGTACCGGCTTCACTTTACAGGACCAGTGCACTGCTGAAAACAAACAAACCAAGGGTCATAAACAATTTAATCATAAGGGAAACATTTATGAAGTTATTAATAAAGGTTTCCATTCAGTATGTGGCTATTCTATGCCAGACACTGTGTTCATTGACTTGCACTGTGTTTAGCATATTACAGTATCTTAAAAAGTATTGGTTAATTTAACATCTTATTTTTAATCTTCACAAAAAATGTTTAATGTAGATTTTATTAGATCCATTCTCCATGTGAGAAAATTAGGTCAAATAGCTAATAAATGGTGTCTAAGCACTTTTCTCTATACTGAACTGCTCCTCACCTGGCAAAAGGAATCTGATGATTCTGCATTGAATATAATTTATGAAACATTGACTTTGTATTTGTAATTTGAATGTCCTTAAACTGAGCATCGACTCTTCTAAATTGCAAGCATATAGAAAATACAAATACATCATTCTGCATGCATAACCAAGTGGTTAAAAATGCAACTACTTGACCTTCCACTGCTGTGGATTTGCATACACACAATTTTGAGGTCCTCTGAATGAGACAGAGTAAGACATCAAAAATATTATTTGAACTTGATAATTACTATCATAGCAAACAAAATAGTAAACAATATATCCTTGGATTTCTATTTGAATTATTTTTTTAACGACAGAAGATAAATACATACAGATACAGAGAGAGAGAAGGAAGAAACACTTGTGAAAAGGAGACTCTACATTAACAGAAAGGGGGAAAGTGGATTTGAACACTTGGCATTTGGCCTCTGTAGTCTTTTCTGTAAAAAAACAGTTTATTTGTTTTTGAAAGAGAGAGAGAGAGAGAGAGAGAGCACAAGCAGGGGAGGGGCAGAGACAGAGTGAGACAGAATCCAAAGCAGGCTCCAGGCTCTGAGCTGTCAGCACAGAGCTCCACACAGGGCTTGAATCCATGAACCATGAGATCATGACCTGAGCCAATTTCAGATGCTTAACCGACTGAGTCATCCAGGTGCCCCCCACTTTTGCATGTTTATTTATTTTTGAGAGGGTCTCTGTAGTCTCTTCTATCTCTAGTATTTTAGAATATAAACTGCCAACAATGAACAATTATACTCAATGTTTTAAACAAACTTGACACACTCTCTCCTTTCTTGTTGTTGGTATTGTTACACATATAGTACCAAAAAAATCCAATCATCATCAATGTTATGAATCATTCTAATTGGTGGAAAATTATTATTACTGTTTTCATATTGAAGATAGAGAAATTACAATAAAGAAAATTTGTGATTGACCACACTCCTAAATCAAATGAGGAAAACCTAAACATAAGAAAACAAAAACAGGGGAGCCTGGGTGGCTCAGTCAGATAGGTGTCCTGCTCATGATTTCGGCTCAGGTCAGATTCTCATGGTTTGCAGGATCAAGCCTTGAGATGGGCTCTGCACGGACAGTGTGGAGCCTGCTTGGGATTTTCTCTCTCCTTCTCTCTCCCCCACCCCTGCGCATACATACACTCTCTCTTTCTCTTTCAAAATAAATAAATAAACATTATATAAATACAGAAAACAGAAACAACTTGCTTCAATACCCAGGACGTAACTCTAAAACCTAAAAGAAGAAATGTTACTATTTTTTTAAATTTTTAATGCACTATCATAACTGTGAACTGACAATTACATATAATGATACATAAGAATAGATGGTTCAATACAAAGCAAACCAAGTACATTTTATTTCTATAGCAGTTTGATTTTAAAATATCCATATTAAATCTAAACAGAAACAAATCAAGTCACAAATCATAATATCACATTAGATTATCTGTATTTGAATTTTATTTACTAGTAATTGAGGAAGAAAGAATACATGTCAATGGAATCTATTTGTATTCCCTCTACATTATTTGTGGAGTTTGGATCGACCTTAATAAATTAAATATTATGAATACATTGGCCCTCAAGAACGAGAATGAAGAAGATATAGACACTCTCTTAGAAATCTATGACCTTGCTTGCTTGAAAGATTCAGTAACTTTCATGGCCATGTTGATCCGAATGATGGTTATTTTAAAATGTTCCAGGGAACACACAGCCGAGTCCTTCATGGAAAGCAACAATGACTTAACATAGCTTCTGCCCCATGCAGAGTTCCTGAAATTTAGCAGACAGCCAGGTATACAGGGGGAAGACAGGGTGTTCAGGGATGTCAATCATGGGTCTGAAGTTCTCTTCACACCTAGTGAACAGGAATCTTAGGTTATTTCACTGCTCTAAGCCTTGATTTCCTTATTGGCAAAATGAGACTAATACCACCAAACCTGCAGAATTATGGTGGGGAAAAAGTCACCTTGACACACCTGCTGATTGCATTCATTGCACAGCTAAGCCTTCAGGATGGGAATCCGTAGGGCGCGGCTCAATTCTTTACATGAGACAGGCTTAATGTATGTCTTTCATCAAGTCATTGCTCGGTTTCTCCATCTGACAATGTCACCTCTGTAAATCTGAGGTGAGAACCTTCTTTTAAAATTATTACTGTTTATTTATTTTTGACAGAGAGACAGAGTGTAAGCAGGAGAGGGGCAGAGAGAGAGGGAAACACAGAATCCCAATTAGGCTCCAGGCTCTGAGCTGTCAGCACAGAGCCTGACACGGGGCTCAAACTCACAAAACACGAGATAATGACCAGAGCCACAGTCGGACGCTTAACCAACTGAGCCGCCCAGGTGCCCCGAGAACCTTTTTGAGATAATTGATTGATAGGAGGAGATTTCTACTGCATAGGATGACATTTGCCTGTCTTATTATTTATAATTTTCAAAGAGAATTACACTTTGTTCTTCAGGAGTTTGGTTAGCATTCCATTGGATTTGAAGTTTTGAAATTGGGGAATGGGAAGGAGGAACTGTCCCTATAAGTGACTTTTAGTACATACTCATGGATACATAATCCCCGGCTGCCAGTAGGAACGTGGCAGCCATCTGCTAATATTACCCAACACTTTTGAACAGTCCCTTGGAAGGTTTAATTCCCTGTGATAAATAAAAGAAATTTAATCTCAGAATTTGAGAAACATTAGCATGTCTAATTCTGATCCACAAACAGAATAGACTATCTATAGATAGACTAGCATCTCTAATTGACAAATTAGATAGACTAGTATCTCTAATTGAAGTGTTAAACATTTTACTGTTTTACTTCTCTTTACTATTTATCCCTTCATTTACACATTTATGGCATTCTTTTCTTCTTCCCTAAGAGTGAAAACTGGTAGCTCCTGGAAGCTGGGAAATCAGAGGCACTAAGTGATATAAAAACAAAAAAGGAACAATTACCCACAGTAAACAAAAAAGAGTTTTCTCTGAGAGCTACATGAAGCAGCATATTTTCGATAGCTTTTATGCTCTGTCAACTGCCAGGCAAGCCATTAAAGGAAGAAGGAGGAGAAAGAAGGCAAAAGAGGCCTCAAAGCACTTGGCGGTTTTCCATAATGAGCTTCCTGTCTAACTCTCCAGTAAAGGCCGGCTCCAGTAATGGGCCCCTGGTGAACTTGACATTCCTAAGCCACATGTGTTGCTCCACACAGCTGCATGAGGCAGAGAGGGACGAGGAGGCACCCCAGCTTTTACACATCTCCTTAAACGCAAGGTCCAAATCGCTGTATCCCCAGCGGCCAGCTGGGAGTAGGTGTTTATAGAATCAATTTGAATATGATTACGTGTTTCTGAGGGGGTTAAATAAAAAGATCTTTTAAACGCCTTATTCATAAAACAAATTTTTCCTGACCAGACTATATCAGTTCCAATTAATCGATGTTGATACATGTATCTCCTTGACCAGATACATATGCATTTGCTGTAATCTATTCTTGTTTCTCGTCTCCTTATCCCCATATGTAAGTAACTGATCGTCCACTCTCAGACTTCCTTGCTGATTCAGATGCTCTGGACTACTTTCTAACTTTATTCTAAAACATTCCAGAGACACCTGGGTGGCCAACTCTTCATTTCCGCTCAGGTCATGGTCTCATGGTGTCATGAGTTCGAGCCCTACACTGACAGTGCAGAGCTTGCTTGGGATTCTCTGTCTCCCTCTCTCTCTGTCCCTCCCCCTCTGATGCTGTCTCTCTCTCTCAAAATAAATAAATAAGCTTTAAAAAAATAAAATATTGGGTGCCTGGGTGGCTCAGTCTAGTAAAAAAATAAAATATTCCAGCAGCCAACCTTTAAGAGTACCCTTGATCCCCTCTTCCTAAATGGTATGGGAAAATGACTCTAAGAACATTCTCCCAGTTGAGGGTGAGTCTCCACCCTCTTGCTAGCCCAAGACACCTCCAGCTGGCTTTTTAAGGGACCGCACCATCAGTAGCAACTCTTACATTCTTGCCAGCAGCCTTCTTTCAGACACACCTGCTGGACTCCCACCCATCCATTACCAAGGCTCTGGAAAAACTTTGTGTCCTCCACACTCTGCCTGGGAATCCACTTGTGGTCAAGTTTCTCTATTTGAAGTGGTTGGCTTTGGGACAGTGCAGTGGTCAGTAATTAAGGGAATAATGTCCCACAAGGGAAAGTCTGAGCAGCAGCACTGCAAGTCCAGCTGTTGAAGACTTGGTGGAATATTCTTTGTTAAAAGTGCTGAAGATGGCAGCAATCAGTGCCTGTGAACCACCCCCTCCCCCCACTACTCTTCCATGAGACAGGAGGAAGTGTTTCAGAAGTCTGAGGTATCAGACATTATGCTAAGAGGATCTGAGTCAATGACTACTAACTGCACTGTATGTGGCAACAAATTCTCTCAACAAGCCTTCTGTAGGCTGGTGGCCAGAGAGGCACCTGCTACCATACAAATGCCACTGTAATGAAGCAATTCTGCTCGAGGATGCCATGGCCGAGATTCAAATGAAGCTCCCCTGTAGAAGTGATTTGTTTTTTACTTTGTTTTTTGGAAAAGTTTTAGGTTCACAGCAGAGGTGAGGGGAAGGTACCAAGATTTCCCATATAGCCACCATTCCCAACATACATAGCCTCTCCCATTAACAACATCCCCACCAGAATGGAGCCTTTGTTATAAATGATAAATCTACATTGACATATCATAGTTACCCAAAGTCTACAGTTGACTTCACAATTCACTCTATGTGTTGTACATTCTATAGTTTTGGACCATGTAGAATGACATATATCCATTATTAAAGTACTGTATGGAGTATTTTTACTACCCAAAAAAAAAAATCCTCTGTGCTCTACCTACTCACCCTTCTTCCCCATTCCCTGACCCCCACCAACTACTAATGTTATTACTGTTTCCATACTTTTGGCCTTTTCTAGAATGTCAGGGTTGAAGTCATAGAGTATGTAGCCTTCTCAGATTGGCTTCTTTCATTTAGTAATATACACTTAAGGTGCCTTCATGTCTTTCCATGGCTTGATAGCTATTTTCTTTTTAGTACTGAATAATATTCCACTGTCTGGATGTACCACAGTTTATTTATCCATTCACCTACTGAAGGACAACCTGGCTGCTTGCACGTCTGAGCAATTATGAATAAAACCATGATTAACATCCATGTGCAAGTTTTTGTGGGGACATAAGTTTATAACTTCTTTGTATAAATAACCAAGGAACATAACTGCTGCATCTTATGACAAGATTATATTGTTTGCTTAATAGTTTATTATAGCTGATGCTATATATGCTAAACCATATCAAATTATAAGTATAGATATAATTGTCATATAGACATACATAAATATTTATAAATGTGAAAAAAGAGGGTTTAGTTTTATAAAAACAAAACCCACCAAACTGTCTTCCAAAGTGGTTGTACTATTTTTCATTCCTACCAGCAACAAATGTGCACTACTGTTGCTCCACATCATGGTATTCTGGGTTTGGGCCATTCTAACTGCTATATAGTAGTATCTCATTTGTACTTTGCATTTCCCTGATGACATCTGATGTAGAGCATCTTTTAGTATGCTTATCTGCCATCCATATAGCTTCTCTGGTTAGGTGTCTGTTATAAAAGTGACATCTTAATTAAAAGAATTCTCTTCAAGAAATAATGAAGTAAGAAAAATTCTTCCTGTACACCTATCCTTAAAGTCCTCTCAGACAATGAGTGGCTCAGCTTCCGGCTTTGCTCATGATCTCTGATCTGTGAGGTCATGATCTCACAGGTTATGAGTTCAAGTCCTGAGTCAGGCTGGGTGCTGACAGCTTAGCGCGTGGAGCCTGCTTCAGATTCTGTGTCTCCCTCTTTCTCTGCCCCTCCCCTGCTTGTGCATGCTCTCTCTCTCTCTCTCAAAAATAAATAAACATAAAAAATTAAAATTAAAAAAGTCATCTCAGGCAAGACAACTTTGTAAAGGGAGAACAAATTTCATTTTGATTTCAAGACTTAGTACACAGCAGCAACAGTAACCAAGAGGTAATATTGGTGTAAAGATAAACATAAGGATAAAGGCAAATTAGTAGAGAAAAATATCTATTCAACAAGTAGTGGTGGGACAATAGATATCCACAGGCAAATATATGACCTTTGGTCCATACACTGTATCATATAAAGGCAAAATATAGTACATACTTTACGATTCCATTTGTATAGAATCTAAGAAATGCAAAATAAACTATAATGACTGAAAGCAAATCAGTCATGGCCTGGGAAGGGGGTGATGGGGAGGAGTGGAAGTAAAAGGATCATGAAGGGCATGAAGAAACCTTGGAAAGATTAAACAAAGCAAGGGTGGGCTGGGGAGCCTCAGACTATCAAACAGAGGGGCCTCAGCGTAAGCCAACCGAGTGGAGGCCTCTGAAGCAAAAACTGCCCTTTAGAAGAGCCTCATCTCCTACTGAGTAGAAAGGGCCAGGCTGTGCTGGCCCTGCCATGCTCGGTTCAGTGGCTGTGAGCCCCTTGGAAAGGGGATGCCCTCACCTAGAAGAGAAGCCCAGGATGATCCCAAAGGCACTGCAGAGAAAAGCTGTCAACCCCCAGCACTCTGTACTGAACAACCTCTCTCTTCAGAGACCTGAGCAGCTCTCCTCCTTGGCTGCCACACCACCGAAGAAAAGGATACATTTTCTTAAAAACTCTTGAGTATACAATAAGTGTCCCCAAACTGGCCCTGAGACAGCTGGAAGATCCTCAATGATGATAAAGGATTGCAAATCTGAGCGAAGTAGAAATGAGAAACTTATCCGTCAGACAAATTAGCCGAACTATTATTGATCAGGAGGTTCAGAGAAACATCCTTTTTTAGTAGGTTCCTTCTTCACAGTGGAGAAAACAAATGCCCAAGTGGTATTAAGCCTTCTGCAAAAGACATTGCTTCTTTATATCTGCCCAGTGTGGAGGAAAATTCAACCACCCCTTAAATATATTCTCTTCTAAATAAGACCTTACACTTTGTTTGAGAATACTATGTCAGATAGGACCCCAATATTACTACTACTACTACTACTACTGCTACTACTGCTGCTGCTACTACTACTACTACTACTGCTACTACTGCTGCTACTACTACTACTACTACTGCTGCTGCTGCTGCTACTGCTAGAGAATAATAGCAGTTCCCATGCAAGCTGGAAAAAGTCCAAATAGAATCTAAAGTCATCAATGCAAAGATTCCACTTTTATTTTCAAATTTAACTTAATCAGATACATAAGTAAACATGCTCAAAAAGAAATAAATTTGTGCTTCTCAATACTCTCCCAATGAAGGGAAAGAAAATAAATGTCCAGAATACTGAGTGAAAGGGACATGGAGAAATATCCTGGCAGCTCCCTCCTATTTGAAAAAGTGGTTGCGTTACTGAGCTACATGAATAATTAAGCAAGCACTTGTCAGCTGCGGGAAACAGAAAATGAAGGATAACATCAAGTACCTCGCAACTCTAATTCTGAAAAAAGAAAATCATTTTTCCTGGAAATCAGTGGTTCCAACTTGATAAACTGGCACAAAATTATTAATTTCCTCTATTTTACAAATTGAGACATAGCACTTTTTAAAAGATTACCTGTTCATCTTTCATGCTTATCCATTCTTCCCTGTGTTCTCATTTTTCTCTTTCAATCAACTTTCTTCCCCTCAACACACACACACACACACACACACACACACACACGTTCACATATGCACACTATATGTTAAGCTTGTAACATGATGATGGAAATAGATTGTGAATTAAGGGAACAAAGCGTGATGTTCATATCTGCTACTGAATATTCTGCCTTAGGTTAATCAGTTAATTTTTCATTTAAATTAATTTTTGATTCCATTTTTGCAAATGTCCAAGCAATGACTGTTAAAATATAAATATGCAAACAAAGACATTCTTTCTGAAAAATGGAACATATTCTGCCTCCAAAGTACCGGATGCAGTCTCTCTCTTCAAATAATGTTTGGTTTAAGAAAAAGCAAGAACAATGTATAAAGTACATGGAAAAACACAAAGGAAAAGGAAAATGCCCATTTAGGAATTTGGAGTCCCTTACCTAAATAAACACAATGGTAGTAGCTAGATATCAGTTTGAAAAGCTTGCCTAAGATGAATTTGATTGCGCATACATCAAAACACAAAGAAAATTTTCAAGACTACAAACCTGGTAATCATTAAATCTAATTACCCATCATTCAGCTTTTGCTATGTATTGGACTCTGCTAAGCACTTTACTGACATTATTCTATTTAAACATTACAACAGTGTTAGGAGGTAGATATTAAGATCCCCATTGCAGAGGTGAGAAAAATCAAAACCTATAAGAATTATAAGGAAGTCACCAAACTTCACACCTGAAAAACAAATAATCCAGTGAAGAAATGGGCAGAAGACATGAACAGACACTTCTCCAAAGAGGACNTATAAGATTAAATGCCTCACACATTGAAGAATTCAGAGTTCAAAAATAACTTTCTTTTACTCCTAAAGCCATACTATAGTGATTCCAAATAAAGACATAGTGATGTTGGTTCTCAAACATTAGCATGTGTCCGAATCGCCTGGCAGCCTTGTTCAGATTGCTGAGCACCACCCCCAAAGTTTGGGATTCACTCAGCTGAAGAATTTGCATTTATATCCATTTTCCAGGGGATGCTGATGCTAGTCTAGAAACTACATTTTGAGGGGCACCTGAGTGGCTCGGTCGGTTAAGTGTCCAACTCTCAATTCCGACTCAAGTCATGATCTCACAGTCATGAAATGGAGCCCCTTTGGGCTCCGTGCTGAGCATGAAGACTGCTTGGGATTCTCTCTCTCTCCCTCTCTCACTACTCCTCCCCTGCTCATGTGCACACTCATGCACATGTTCTCTCTCAAAATAAATAAACTTAAAAAAAGAAACAAACTACATTTTCAGATGCACTGTGCTAAACCACTGGCTTTCAGACTTAGGTTTCAGAAATAAATAAATAACAATAAAAACTTTAATGAAGTTGTGCAGAAGATCATCAAATCTTACTATGCTAAATTGATACAAAAATTACACACACACACACACACACACACACCCCTGGGTTAGTATCTCTATAATTTATTTTTATTTTCTTTCTTTCTTTTTTCTTTAAGTAAGGCATGATTTACATACGGGAAAATTGATCCTGCAAATTTGACAGACATATACAATTAAAAAGCATTTGGATTGTTTCCAGTTTGGGGCAACTATGAAAATAACAGGTATAAACATTCACAAATATGTTTTTGTATGTGTGCTCAGGAATGGCATTACTGAATCATATAGTAAGGGTATGTTAAACTATATAAGAAATGTCCCCATGGGACGCCTGGGTGGCTTAGTCGCTTTAGTGTCTGACTTCCGCTCAGGTCACGATCTCAAGGTTCATGGGTTCAAACCCCACATGGGGTTCTGTACTGAAAGCTCAGAGCCTCGAGCCTGTTTCAGATTCTGTGTCTCCCTCTCTCTCTGCCCCTCTACCACTCATACAATGTCTGTCTCAAAAACAAACAAACAAACAAACTCCCCAAATGGTTTTTCAAATTTGGCTGTATCATTTTATATTCTCACCATCAATGTTACAGAGTTGTTTCACACCCTCACCAAGACTTACTATTGTCAGTTGTTTTGTTTTTAATCTTTGCTCTTCTAACAAATGTATTGTGAGATCTCATTGTAGCTATAATTTGTATTTCCCTAATTAATAACAATGTTGAGCATCTTTTGTATCTTCAAACATTGCTCTTCTTTCTCAAAATTTTTGTCTATGCTGGTATCTTTGTCTTTCCATATATATTCTAGAATCAGCTTGTTAACTTCATATAAAAACTACTGCAGAGATTTTGAATGTCATTGTATTGGCTCTATACATCAAATTAGGAAGAATTTGATTTGAACCAAGTTGAATCTTCCAGTCCATGAATATGGCATATCTCTTTTTGATTTCTTACATCAGTTTTTTCTTGTTCTCAACATACAGATCTTAAAATGTGTTGTAAGACTTTTACCTAAATACATCATTTTAAGGTGCTATAATAAGGATACTTTTTAAAATTTTAATGTTCAGTTCTTCATTGCTAATATATTAATTTCATTTTCAAAGATGCTTTACAGCTAAAAATGAGAAGGGTGGACAGTAAAGTGTCAATAAATATTTTCAGTTTAGTGAATAAATTAATGAATAAGTAAAATGAGGGAAATACAGAATACAAAAGCAGCTTCCAGTTATAGAGGAGGTGATAAACCTAAGGATGTAAAGGGTCAGGATGTCTAATTTCCATCCTGACGTTACTCAGTTAACGTCATCTTTCTTAGATCTTCAAATATGTGTCCCCTTGACATTCAGTCCCAAAGTATATATAACTTACTACAGCAGCCCATTCTTAGACCCACCCAGAGTCATTTTCTATCAATCCACGCTACTTTAGTTTTTTCATAAACTTTTATATTGCTTGACCTTTTATTTGTATTGACTTACTTGATTATTTTTGGTCTTCCCTCACTAGTTTTATTTACTGCTATATAAAGAACTCAGAACAACATCTGACATATAGAAGTCATCAGTATGCATTTACTGGAAAAAAGAAGAAAAAACTGGATAGATACAGGAATGAGCTGCAAAATAACCATTTTTAAATACAAAAGAAAAAAATAGAGGTGCCTGGGTGGCTCAGTTGGTTAAGTGTCTGACTCTAGATTTTGGCTTAGGTCATGATCTCACAGTTCGTGAGATAGAGCTCCAGGTAGGGCTCTATACTGACAGCACAGAGCTTGTTTGGGATCCTCTCTCTCCCTCTCTCTCTCTGCTCCTCCCCCACTTGCTTTCTATCTCTCTTTCCTTCTCTCAAAATAAATAAACATCTAAATAATAATAATAAAATAAATAAAAAAGTACAAACCACTGAAAAGAACAAAGAATATAAAGTACTAGAATAACTTTTTAAATTATGCAAGACCTTCATGGAAGAAATACAAAATATTTCTTGTGGGACATATAAGAAGCCCTGAATAAACACCATATTCATGACTGAGAAACTCAAGATCGCAGAAGTTATTAACTTTCCCTAAATAAAATTATAAATGTATTGTACCTCCCAGGGACAGCACTACAATGNTAAAATAATAATAATAAAAATAAATAAAAGGTTCCAAAAAAAACTTTCAATACTCAAGATAAATAATATCTTAACGCAATTATTTTTTAAAAATAAAAATTAATACAAAAAAGTCAATGATCATTATAACAAAGTATAAATATTTTCAATAAAGAATAAAAGATAGGGTCAGTCCTCATTGTCCATTTCACCTCTGCCTCCAATATGACTTGACACAGGCACTATTACTGATCTGATGTTCATTAAAAATGTTGATATTTTGTTATTCAGGTACTTTTTGTATAACTTTTGATTTCTGAAATATTATTCATCTTGATTACTGAGTTTTTGGGGGGGACACCCTCTTATACTTTGCTCTTGAGATAAATGCTTCATTTTCATCACCTGACTCCTCCCACTTTTAGCCAAGCCATTTCTACAGAAACTACATAGGATTTTTAAGTCATTTATCAAAGTGATTCTTTTTTTAGGTTTTATTTTAGAGAGAGAGGGAGGGCATGAGTGGGCAAGGGAGGGAGGGAAAGAATCTCCATGCTCAGCATGGAGCCCAACACAGGGCTCGATTCCACGACTCTGGGATCATGACCTGAACCAGAACAAGAGTTGGACGCTCAACCGACTGAGCGAGCCAGGCGCCCCAAACTGATTCTTATATATCAACTTTAGAAGGTAGGTCTAAGAGCAGGTACTGAAATGTAAGAGCCAGACAATCCTTGAAAAAGCTACTAATTAGTCACCTTCACAGGTTAAGGCATATGTCTCCTCGACTGCAGGAAAGACAGAGACGGACACAGTAGCTGCGGGCTGTAGTTAAGGAACTGGACAGGAGCTGCAGGTATTGAGAGAATGTATACGAAACAGCTTTTGCTCAAAGAAACCACCAAGTGGCTATACAGAGGACATCTGTGACCCAGAAAAACACAGAAGGGACCTGACCAGCACTCCCACCCCCACCAAGGAATAGAGTGGGTGGAACAGGGCAGGGCAGGGCTAGAGTCCCAGTTACTTCACTAGCTGATGTCAAAAAGATCCGGGGTATCTATGGCTCTCCAGATCTATCCATGGAGAAGCTAAGAACTACCATGTATAGTACACATGATTCCTCAAACTCCTTGTACGTATCCTTGCTATGTGGTGGCTCTGGATGGGCCCCTGGATTTGACACTTTGACTTCTTGACTCCTATTTTGGATTCATCCCTATTTCCATGATAGCCTGAGTCATGGGTTCATCCTTTTTGATTTTCAGATTCTCTCTGTCCCTTCCCACCTTACGTGGGCAATTAATGCCAATCCCCATCCTTAAACTCCAACACTATCTCCCAGCTGGTTTCTCTGTCCAGTTGTAATCCTCATCTACTCCTGTTTCTAGTTCCTCATGAATAGTTACAAGCAGAACTGTGACCTAGAGATGAAGAACCATATGTATTTTCCCATTCAGAAAGTAAAATATAAAAATCAATTAACAGAAAAATAGACTCTTACTTTTGTTTTATATTGTGGGACTTAGGCTACTACTAGTTAGAAAAATTAAATTAAGCTGAACTAAAACTTTGAAGGACAGACCAACTGTAGCTGCTATTAAATCGAATATGAGTTTTATAAAGAAGCGAGGATACAGAACTTTAACTGATAATCAGCACCAAATGCTAACACATTTTTGAGAAGCAACCATGTGCCATAGGTGTACCATTCATCACAAAACTGAACAGAGAAAAGGTAGCTTCGGTCAAAGGATTATTTTCCCCTCTCATTTGCCCTTGCCAAAGCCTTTTCTAAAGCCTCTTACAAACATGAGAAACACAAGCAGACTGTGCTTTTTCTCCTATCGGACGAAACCCTTCATTTTCCTAAGTGCTGCAGCATCTCTCTCTTAACAAGGTAAAGCTCTCACATTGTGCTATTTAAGCCAGGTCAGTGAAAACTGACGTGGTTAGCACACTCATTTCAACCCACATCTGCCAACGACACCATAAAAAAGAACATTCGCTGAGGGCGATGAACCCTTTCAGCAGTAATTTTACCCATTTCCTACCTTTCCCCAAACATGAATAATCTCATTTTTCAGTTACTACACATTTCTTTCTGGCAGATTCCTCTTTGATTATATTAGCCTTATCAAACGAGTAACAATTCAAGAAATACAAGTTATACCATGAATGTAGTTACAAAGATAGTGTCCAGAGGAATTTATTTTCTAGTGCTAATTTTTTGCTTGATATAAACTGCCAGCAAGAGTCCTGTAATAGGGCTACACCCAAGCATGCTGGCTGCTTCAGGAAGCCTTATTTGTGATGTCCTGAACACATTTGCACAGCTTATTTTATTTTCCCTATTTCTGACCCCAAAAGATGGGTTTTTATATATTTTCTACCTAGGGCTATTTTATATGCTTGATTCTATCAACAGGAAGATGATAATGCATTCTATAGGTCATTTCCTTTATTTTTTGTAATCCATTCAAGACAGAGCCCACACATTTTCAATTAAATAATTCCAGAATCACAAGACAAGAAGTAACATCGTTTATGTTGAGATGGGCCTGGGAATGCTAACAAGCTTGGTACATCAATTCATGGTAACATCCTGTAATTCTAAAGTTCACCTTGAAGTTTGCATTGCATTTGGTCATTCTATTTAAATGTGTCTTTGTCAAAGGAGAGCAGGAAACTTTTACTGAATCCTGTTAGTAATCCTTAAAGGCCAAGAATCAAAGTCAATGCCAAACCCTACCTTTCTCAATCTGCTCAATTTCCTAGTTACAAATGTATTTTTGGCCCCAAATACTTTTCTTTCTTAATTTATTTTCTTTACTAATGCATAATAAAATCGCATGTACGTACACATTCTTTAAGAGACAAAAACTAGTCTCCCAGAAAACATTTCAATAGGGCAATACTTTAACTTTCTTTGTTTTTTTTATTTGTTTAAATTTATATCCAAGTTAGTTGGTATTTAGTGCAATAATGATTTCAGAAGTAGATTCCAGTAATTCATCCCCTATGTATAACACCCAGTGCTCATTCCTTAATACCCCTTATCCATTTAGCCCAACCACAACCCCTCCAGTAACCCTCTGTTTGTTCTCTGTATTTAAGAGTCTCTTAAGTTTTGACCCTCTCCTTGTTTTTATATTATTTTTGCTTCCCTTCCCTTATGCTCATCTGTTTTGTATCTTAAAGATACAAAGTTTAAGATATTTAAACTTCATTTGAGTGAAGGTATATGATATTTATCTTTCTCTGACTGACTAATTTCACTTAGCATAATACTCTCCAGTTCTATACATGTAGTTGCAAAAGGCAAGATTTCATTCTTTTTGACTGCTGAGTAATACTCCATTGTATATATATATACCACATCTTCTTAATCCATTCATTCATCAAGATATTTGGGCTCTTTCCACACTTTGGCTACTGTTGATAGCGCTGCTGTAAACATTGGGGTGCATGTGCCCCCTTTGAAACAGACACCTGTATCACTTGGATAAATGTCTAGTAGCACAATTGCTCGGTTGTAGGTGGTCCTATTTTTAAGTTTTTGAGGACCCTCCATACTGTTTTCCAGAGTGGCTGCATCAGCTTTTATTCCCACCAGCAGCACAAAAGATATCTTCTCCGTGTCCTTGCCAACATCTGTTGTTGCCTGAGTTGTTAATGTTAGCCATTCTGACAGGTAGGAGGTGGTATCTCATTGTGGTTTTGATTTGTATTTCCCTGATGATGAGTGATGTTGAGCATTTTTTCATGTATCTGTTAGCCATCTACATGTGTTCTTTGGAGAAGTGTCCCTCATATCTTTTGCCCATTTCTTCACTGGATTATTTATTTTTTTGGGTGTTGAGTTTGATAAGTTCTTTATAGATTTCAGACATAACCCTTTATCAGATATGTTATTTGCAAATACCTTCTCCCATTCCATTAGTTGCCTTTTGCTGATAGTTTCCTTCACCGTGCAGAAGCTTTTTATTTTGATGAGGTTTCAATATTTCAATATACATAAGCTTTCTTACTGAAACAGTTTTAATGCATTCACACTGACTAAATAACCATGATAGCTCTAAGTTGTGATGGATGGTAGATATAGTAATCTTCCATAAGAGTTTCAAATATTATTCAAATTTGGCATTATGATACAGATTTACTATCACACACGTATATTATTTTCAATTCAACTTAACCTCGGTCTTGCAAATTCTGTGCCTTACCACATTGAATCAACTTTGTACAGATTCTCATTCTTTTTTTCAAAATTTAAAGTGATAAATTCTTTTTCATTGATATTAAGAAGGTGAAATCTTCACAGGTTATGGTGGTCATATGAGATTATGATATCAAATATTCAAATATGTATCAAGCACCTACTATGCGTAATGCTCAGCCATAGGTACTGGAGTGTACCAATTAGAAACTAATAAAAAAATCCCTTGAAACATTATAGTTGGTGAGGGGAGCAGAGAATAAACAAAGTAAGTAACATTTAACATATAGTATATTGTATAGGATTAAGTGCTATAAGAAAAATAAAGCAGAGAAAAGAGATAGGGTCTACAAGAATAAATTGCACTTTTAAATAGGCCAGAGTAAGAATTACTGAGGTGATACTTCTAAGTAAAAACCTGTCGAATACCCAGGGGAAGTCTGTCTCTGACGGGGAACACAGAGAACAACAGAGCAATGGCCCTGAGATATATGTGGCATGTTTGAACAACAGGAAATAGGCCAAGGGGGTTAGAATGGAATAAATGAAAAGAAAAAGAGTAGGAAGGAAAGTCAAAGAGATAAAAGCAGGAGATTGTGATCTTACGATGTGACACCTTGTCTTCTACATGGATGATACCGTCTGTGGAGTTGTGCAGGACGACTCTCAAGTGGGCTTCATGAGATAGGGCTTGGTGAGGCCCCTTACTGACTTTGGCTTTTATTCTGAGTAAAATGAAAAAACACTGGAAGATTTTGAGCAGTACAGTAAAATGTTCTGACTTAAAATGTAGTGGGATTATGCTAGGTGCCTAATTTTTTATTTCCTGAGAATAGACAGAAGAGGGACTAGAGAAGAAACCAGGGATCCTAACAATAAGTAAATGAAATAATCCGTGCAGGAGGTGGTGATGGCTTAGAGGGGAGGAACAGAAGTAGAGGTAGTGAGAAGACTTTAGAACCTAATTATACTTTTCAAGACTTGCTGATTAACTTGAAGATGAGAGAGAAATACAAGAGTCAAGGACCACTCCAAGGTCTTTGGCCTGAGAATAAGAGTAAGGCTGCCAGTAAATAAAGTGCGAAAGACTGTAAGACGAATGAGTTTAAAGGGGGATACTTATGAACTCTTTTTGGAAATGTTAAGATGAGATGCCTGTTAGACATCCAAGTGAAGATGTGACAGAGACAAATAAATAATGGACTGAAATTAGGGAAACAGTTATGAAAGTGAAACTATTGAAATAGGGAAACTGGGCCAGCTCAGTTGGTGGAGCACGCGACTACTGATCTCAAGGCTGTGGGTTCGGGCCCCACATTGGGTTTAGAGGTTACTTAATAATAAAATCTTAAAAAAGAAAGAAAGAAATAGGAAAACTGAAGGACTCCATAAAAAACTGCTTTTCGGTCCCTTTCCTGTTTCTACTCTTACTAGCAGCTGCACTCCCACTTTACACATGCCTGAAAATGTAAATAGTGTATGTCCTCCTTGTAAGGGACAAAGAGTTAATGATTTCCCTAGTATAGATAACACCTAGGGAAGGACCAAGTGAGAATGAACAGATGAAGCTGCCATATGCATAGTCAAGACCACCAGTGCTAGACTTCTCACCAAGACCCCCTGGCTCCAGGGAATACCACCTGGGCCGTCGTCTCTGTTCTAACTGGTTCCTGGATGCCTGAGAGGACACAAACACCAGACCACAATCCTCAGTAAAAACCCCAGACCCCGAACAAAGATGAGACCCCCTCCTTTCCTTTCTGAATTTCCCAACCCTTCCTTCTGTATCTACTATTTCTATATCTTCAATAAAATCTGCTCTCACTTACTTCTGATCATGTTCTATTTCCATCCTGTGTGAAGGCAAGGACCCTCTGGCCGGTACTGCGGGACCCCTCTGGGTCCTCAGACCCAACCTGCTAACACCAATAGTTAGGCCAGAAGATTAGATAAAATCATCCAAAAAAGGACTGAATGCACTGGGATAAGATCCAGAGGACCAGAGTTTTGCCTCAGCTATGTGAGTTTGAATAAGTCATTTAATTTCAGTGGGCTCGTTTCACATAGGTAAAATAAAAACTTGCATGTTCTATATCATAAATGAATTGTGAAAAGCAAATAAGATAGCATCTTATGGCAAAGCAAACTTGAAAATACAAGTAAATATCTGAATAATTGAGAGATGCAAATATTTTAACATAAAACTAAATCCAATTATATCAATTTTTAAGTGATTGTCTCTCGAGTTCAAATCCAACTTCTATATCTGCTCCCTCAACTTGGGGTCAGAACTTTGCCAATCACACTTCTAGTGAGTTCTACAAGAAAGTGATGTTAGAGGAAGACCCCGATGGTGAAGGAGAAAGAAAGGCCCTCCCCTTTCCCGTTTGCTAACTTTGGGCTTCCTGTGTGCATCCTGTTTCTGTCGACATCCTTCCCCACCGCCCCCAGCCTTGCTTATTCAGCCGAGCAACAGTGGTTTATTCTTCTAACCTTAAGTGAATCCATTTTGCAGGGTTTCTAACACTTGCAGAATAGACCTTATTATGTGCCCTCAGCGATGCCAGGAGGAGCCAACTATTGCTTCCCCTCGTCAGTGGGCTGAGTACCAGCCTCAGAGACCTCTCTTCCGGGGTTACAGACATCAGCACCATTTGACAAGCACCTCCAATTCTGAGGCCAGGATTTCAGCTTTATAGAGTTCTTTCTCAATTCATTTTAAGTTCTAATTTCATCTTCTTTCTTCTCCTAAATCTAGAAAGGATAGGTACAGTTTGCAATTGCTATTTCCATGATACCATGATGAAAATATTCTCTTTTTTAGTTCTAAATATCTAGTCAAGAATTCTTTATAATTAATCCCCTCCATTAGAGTAACTTCCTAATGATCCTTGACTGCTACAATGCCATGGAGCCACTGGCATGGAGAGAGTGGCTCTAAAATATTTTAAATAAAACCCTCAAACAGAGGAAATACTTTTTAAGAATTACACTTTAAAAGAGACTCTCAAAAATAAAATGCAATTCCTTCAAAAAAAACCTAATAAAATAAAATAACTTCTAGAAATAAATCTATAAGGATGAAGAAATTAGGAGAAGAGATGTTGACCGGAAAATTCTAAAAAATTGAAAAGCAAATGGGAAAATGGCAACTGACCTAAAAATCCTGAGGAGAAAACCTAAGCCCCTAGGGAAGGAAAAGCACAAAATCAAGCCAATCTGCACATTAGAACCAAAGAAACATTTCATCAACCAGAAGTGTAGGTACTTTTGAGCAATGATTTCCCTGGGTTTTCTTTATATATTTTTTAAGTTGGTCTACTTATTTTGAGAGAGAGACAGCAAGAGCACATGTGCATGAGTAGGGAAGGGCAGAGAAAGAGGGGGAGAGAGAGAATCTAAAGCAGGCTCCATGCTATCAGCACAGAGCCCAGTGTGGAGCTCAAACTCACAAAGAGAGATCATGACCTGAGCCAAAACCAAGAGTTGGACATTTAACTGACTGAGACACCCAAACACTCCTGACTGATTTTTTTTTTCTTTTTGCCTCAAAATATTCTAAACTGAGTGCTCAAGCAGCAGCATCCTGGAAACACCAGAAGGCACAGACAAATATGTTTCCAAGAAAAGCTTTCCAAATCCAGCCAAAGATGCAGAAAAGGGGCAACCTACTAAGATTTTTTTTTCTAAAATCAGATAATAACAACTCTACTCCAGCCAAACACTACAGAAAAACTGTGACCCCATTCCCACCTCTGCCATCAAATGCAAGATGAGAGAACTAGGATTTTACTCTCACCTGGCTGTAACAAGTCATCCCAATTTCTCTGCCAGTGAGGGATCAGTGAAGACTAAGAAAGAAGATGGGAGTTTTATCTCTACTGAATGATAATAAGATTTCCTCCTGTGGGATCGGTGAAGACTACATGGGAAACCTGTTCTTCTACTCAGACTCAAATGTACTAAGATCCCCCTCTCCTTGCTTCTCTTTTCTGCACTAGGTATTAGATAAGACTTAGTGCAGAGATGGGGCGCCTGGGTGGTTAGTCGGTTGAGCGTCCCACTTTCGCTTGGGTCATGATCTCACAGTTCGTGGGTCCCAGCCCCGCGTCGGGCTCTGTGCTGACTGCCAGCTCAGAGCCTGAAGCCTGTTTCAGAGTCTGTGTCTCCCCCTCTCTGACCCTCCCCTGCTCACGCTGTCTCTCTCTCTCTCTCCTAGAAATAAATAAAAACATTTTAAAAATTAAAAAAAAAAAAAGACCTAGTGCAGAGTCAAGTCTTTTGCCAACTCTCAGTAGTAACAAGATACCACTCCCCTGACAGTACATAGGGAGCCATTACAAGGCACTTCTCCCTCTTTCAAGCAGAGTGGTATTAGTGTATATACACTAGAGAACCTGGTCTCCAGAGGCACTTCGGTGGCTCACTCAGTAAATCATCTGACTCCTGATCTCAGCTCAGATCTAGAGCTCAGGGTAGTGAGTTCAAACCCCATGTTGGGCCCCATGCTGGGTGTGAAGCCTACTTAATAAAAATAATAATAATAAATAAAAGAGCCCGGTCTCCCATCTTCAACTCTCTATAACAAAGACCGCATTCCCTCCCTCCGTTGCCAATGGACATCAAGTGGGCATCCTGGACTTTTACTCCCCTCAGACACTAATGAGGTTATACCCCTCTCTCCCCACTGGAATGGTATCAAAGGATGCCTACTATGGCACAAATTTAAATACCAACAGAAGGCTCATAACATAATAAGAAAAATGTTCAGAATTCAGTTAAAAAATCACTCACTGTACAAAAATTATGAAATTCTTAACTAAAATGAGATAAAACAATGGACAAATGCTAACAATAAGACACAAATGTTAGAATTATCTGATAAGAACTTTAAAGGATCAAAACCAAAAATACCTCAACAATTATGAACATGCTTGAAACATAAAAAACTGTAAGTTCTCAGTTAAGGAAAAGAAGATATAAAGAAGGTTCAAATGCATTTTTAAAAAATAACTGAAATTCTAAACCTTGGGGCATCTGGGTGGTTCAGTCAGCTGAGTATCCAACTCTTGATTTCAGCTCAAGTTATGATCTCACAATCGTGGCACTGAGTCCCACGTTGTGTTCCATGATGATCATGGAGCCTGCTTGGGATTCTCTGTCTCCTTCTGCTGCTTGCTCGCTCTCTCTCTGTCTCTCTTTCTCTCTAAAGTAAAATAAAATAAAATAAATTAAATAAAATAAAATTCTAAAACTCAATGAATAGGCTTAATAGCAAAATGGAGAGAACAAAGAAAAGAATCAGTCAACTGGAAGACAAAATAACAGAAATTAATCAGTCTGAACAACAGAGAGAAGACAGACTAGAAAAAAATAAGGACTTGAAAAACTTTAACAAAAGATCTAACATTCCTGTCATAGGAATCTTAGAAGGAAGAGAGAAATATGGTATGCCTTAAAAAATATTCAGAGAAATAATGGCTGAAAAATTCTCAAATTTGTCAAGCAAATAGAAGCTTACAAATTCTAGAAGTTGAGCAGACCCTTAAATAAACTCAAATATATCCATACCTAAATATTATAGTCAAACTCTGAAAACTGAAGACAAGGTAAGCAAGGGAAAAGAAGTGACACCTTAACGCTAGGGCAAAAGTAATTCACCCAACACCAGATTTCTCATCAAGAGCTATGAAAGCCAGAAGGAAGTAATACAACGTTTATCAAGTGCTGGAATTCAAGGACTTCAAATCAGAGTTCTTTATCCAGCAAAAATATCCTTCAGAAATGAATAGGGAAAACATTGTCAGATAAAGGAGAAGTGAGAGAATTTGCCACCAGTAGAACTACCCTAAAAGACTGGCTAAATAAAGTTCTCTGAACAGAAAGAAATTGATAAAATAAGAAATCTGGAAATTTAGAAAGAAGAAACAAATGAACAATAGAAAAAGAAAGATTCTGGGTAAATATGATAGACTTTTCTCATCCTCATGAATTTTCTAAATTATGTTTAAGTTAAAGGAAAAATTGTAACACTGTCTAATGTATTATAAAGCTGCCTAAATGTTTTAAGAAATACAGAAGCCAATTATGCCATGCAAGGATGAGGGTAAAGGGACAAAAAGAGAGGTAAGATTTCTATAGTTCACTTGAACACCAACATACACCAGCAGATTGTAGTAAGTTATAGATATATAATGTAATATCTTAAGCAATCACTGAAAAAACTATACAAAAAGCTACACCAGGGAAAAATACTGCAGATAAACCAAAATAGATGTTTAAAATATGTCCAAGTAATCTAAAGGAAAGGGGAAAAAATAGAGAAAGGAGTATCAGAGAGAAAAAAAACAAAACAAAATGGCAGACATAAACCTTAACTTATAAATAATTACATTGTGTAAATGGTCTAAATCCACAAATCAAAAAATAGGGACTGGCATACCCACTATCCACTGATTACAAAATATGTCAAGCATAACAATGTAAGTAGGTGGAAATTAAAGCAATACAAAGGTACGCCATGCAAAGATTAATGAAAAGAAACAAGCAATGGCTATGTAAATAACAGATAAACTGGACTTCAGAAAAAAGAAAATTACCAAGGATAGAGGAAAATATTACATAATCATAAAAAGCAAATCCATCAAGAAGACTCAATTCTAATTGTGCGTGTGTATCAGACAACAAAGCTCAAAATACATAAAGTACAAACCGATGAAACTGAGAGAAATAGACAAATCCAAACTTGGGGATTGTCAACACTCTCCTCTCAGGAAATGACAGAATTACTAGACAGAAACCTGGCAAAGGATATAGAAGAACTCAACAATATCATCAACCAACAGGATCTAATCAACATGCATAGAACAATCTACCCAAAACAGCAGAATACATATTCCTTCCAACTGTCTACAGAACATATACAAAAATAAACCATATGTGGATTCACAAACAGATCTCAACAAGTTTTAAAGAATTAAAATCATTCAGGGTGTGTTCACTGACATCAGTGGAATAAAAATAGAAACTGATAACTGAAGGGTGACAAGAAAACCAAACACCTGAAAACACTAAAAAAATAAACAGCATGCTTTTAAGTAACACAAAGGTAAAAGAGGAAATCTTAAAGAAAATTTAAAAATACATTGAATTAAATGAAAATACATGTTAAAATTTGTAGGACAAAACTAAAGTAATGCGGAGAGAGAAATTTGTCACAATGAGTATTTACATTAGAAAAGAGGAAAGTTCTCAGGGGCGCCTGGGTGGATCAGTCAGGTGAGCATCTGACTCTTGATTTTGGCTCAGGTCATGATCCCAGGGTCATGGGATTGAGCCATACGTCAGGCTGTATGCTGAGTATGGAGCCTGCTTAGGATTCCTTCTCTCCCTCTGCCCCTCCAACCCACTCATGCATTCTCTCTCTCTCTAAAATAAAATTTAAAACGTAAAAAAAAAGAGAGTTCCCAAGCCAATAATATAACTTCTTGTCTCAAGAAACTAAAAAAGAGACCAAAATAAACCCAAAGAAAGCAGAAGGAAGGAAATAATAAAAATAACAGCAGAAATAAATGAAACTAAAAACAGAAAAATGACTGAGAGAAATCAGTAAAACTAAAAGCTGTTTCTTTGACAAGATTTTTTAAATGATAATAAGTAGCAAGAATATCCAAGAAAGAAAGAAAGAAAGAAAGAAAGAAGAAAAGAAAAGAAGGAAGGAAAAGACAGAAATTAGTAATAACAGGAAGAAAACAGAAGATACTACTACAGACAGGGAAGACATCAAAAGAATAATTGGAAATACTATGAACAACTATCCAATGTAAATTTGACAATTTAGATGAAATGGACCAAATCCTTGAAAAACACTATCTACCGCAATTTAAAGAAAGTATAAGCAATAATCTGAATAACCCCATAACTGTTAAAGAAATTGAATTAGTAATTTTAAAGATTTTTTAAAATATTTTTATTTATTTCTAGGAGAGAGAGAGAGAGAGCGTGAGCAGGGGAGGGTCAGAGAGAGAGGGAGATACAGACTCTGAAACAGGCTCCAGGCTCTGAGCTGGCAGTCAGCACAGAGCCCGACGCAGGGCTCGAACCCACGAACCGCGAGATCGTGACCTAAGCGAAAGTAGGATGCTTAACCGACTAAGCCACCCAGGCGCCCCTGAATTAGTAATTTTAAAACTCCCAAAATAAGATACATTCAGGCCCTTATAGTTTCATTGGAGAACTCTACTAAATGCTGGAGGAAGAGTTAACACCAACTATATACAATTTCTTCCAGAAAATAAGTGGCTGCAATCATTTTAGGAAGACAGTATTATCCTGATCCTGAAGACAGTACAGAAAGGGAAAACTACAGGCCAGCATTCATTGTATAGTATTACTGCAAAAACACTTTAATGAAATATTAGGAAATAGACTTTCAGTAATACATAAAAAGAAACATATACCATGACAATAAGATATATTTATTCTAAAAGGCTGGTTCAATATTAGAAAATCAATCTGGGTAATCTACCATTTTAACAGGCTAAAAAGGAAAATTTCATTACCACATTAATTGATACAGAAAAAACAATTAACAATATTTATTATTCATCAAACTAAAAACTCAGAAAACGAGGCAGAGAAAACTTTACCCATTTGATAAAGAACATCTATGAAAAGCCTCCAGCCAATATCATTACTCGATGGTGAAAGACTGAAAGTTTTCCCCTAAGATTACTAGAGGCAAGGATATCTGTTCCCGTCACTTCTATTCAATATAGTTACGAAGTTTTAGATAGTACATTAAGGCAAGTAAAGGGAAGAAAAGGCATACAAATCAGAAATAAAGAAGTAAAATTGGCCCTATTTTTGGCATGATCATCTATTCAAAAAATACCAAAGAAATTTATTAAACTACTAAGTGAGTTCAACAAGGTCACAGAATATAAGGTCAACATACAAAATCAGTTGTATTTTTATATACTAGCAATGGACAACACATGGACACCAAGATTAAAAATGTAACACTTATACAATTTATTTTTTAAAAATAAAAGAAATGCTTAGATGTGCATTTAACAAAACATGTGCACAATCTGCATGCTGCAAATCACCAAATGTTGATAAAAGATCAATATAAATGGGAAGATATACTGTGTAATGGATAGAAGGCAACATACTGAAGATGTACAAATTGATGCTTACCAGAATTACTATCAAAATCCCATGAAGATTTTTTAAATATATATAAGCCTATTCTAAAATATATGGAATGACATGGAACTGGGATATCTGATTCTAAAAAAAATAAAATAAAATGGGAAGAATTATTCTGTTCTCAAAGTTTATTGTATCTCAAGAGTAAGCAAGACTATGTAGTAATGACAGATGAATAGACACATAGATCAATGTATGTGTTCTCTCATCCTAGAGAACCCAGAAATAGACCCCAAAAGTGCAGCCAACTGGTTTGCTACAAAGGCGCAAAAGCAATTCAATGCAGACTGTACAGTGTTTTTAATAAATGGTGCTGGACCAATTGAAGATCCATAGGTAAAAGAATGAAGCTTGATCNAAAGGTATAAAAATGTAGAAGGTAACATAGGAGAAAACCTTCAGGATGTAAGCCCTGGTAAAGAGTCCTCAGGACACAAAAACTATGATCCCACAAAAGGTAAACTTTGATGAATTGGATTTCACCAAAGTTTAAAAACAAAATTTTCTCTCTGAAACTCCCTGATAAGAGGATGAAAAGACAAGTTACAGAATAGGAGAAGATATTTGCAAACCATATATCTGATAGTGGCTTCAAATCTAGAATACAAAGAACTCTGAAAATTCATCAGTTAAAAAAAATCCAATTAAAAAATAGGCTAAAGACACAAAGAGACATCGCACTAAAGAGATTCTATAAATGGAAAATAGAATAATACTTTAATTGAACTCTTGTTAATGGGACATAAGAAGAAATGTGAAATACAGGGAGCTTATAACTACTATCCAACTCAAAAACAATGGCAATACAATTAAAATAGAAGGAATATAATTTGTTTACCTACATCCCTCAGTACTCTTCTGACCCCAGCACCTTGCCTAAAAATTGCATTTTTAATTAATCAATATATCAAACATGGGAAAGTGAATGAAACATCTTTATGCATACAATAAGACATACACAACGTTAGGGGCTATCTCACTTATTATTCATTTAAACTTCCCAGCAAGCCTGTGAGAAAGGTATTTTACTATCTTCTTTCTACAAATGAAGAAATTGAATCTCTGGAAAAGACTCTGGAAGTCTATAATAATGGGATAATTCCATAAAGTTAGTTAAAGTGTGAATTCTGAACACTGATTCTGTACAAATACTTTATTTCATTTCTATTAATGGTACAACTTAACTTGAAAACATAATTTAGAGATTTCCATTTTGTGGACAACATGAAATAGCAAAGATCGGATTTATCCTTTCACCTGAAATAACTTCACAAATTGTATAGAAAATAGGACACAAAAAGCACCTAAGACGCTGAATGTCAGTCAGTGAAAGAGCCATGACACAAAGAGAACAAATCCAGAGCCGAGTGGACTCCCTGAGTTGAAGAGCTGAGGCTGAAATAAGGGAGAACGACGTAACTAGAGCTTACAAGGGAGTCCTAGAGAAAAGAGAATTATAAAAAAGTCTACAAATCTGCACAGTCTCAGTTAAGTACTGAAAAGCATATGGATATGAAGAAACTACCCAAGACTAGGAAAAGTAACACCCTCGGGATTAGAGAAAGAATCCACAAACTATAACCAATGGGCTGTTTTAGTAAATAAAACTGTACTGTAACACAGTCACATATTATTCACATGTTATATATGACCGTTCATGCTGTAATAGCAGAATTGATTAAATTTAATAGAAACTGTATGTCTCACAAGCTTAAAATCTTTACTATTTAGTCCTTAAGGAAAAAGTATAATAACCCCTGAATTAAAATCACCAATCCTACAAACCAGCACTAGGACTATTGTAAGGCAAGCATGATGCCTAAGAAACAAAAGTTTAAGAGGCATGCATTCTCAGGTGCAGATCCTGAGCTTGCATTGACCTAAGAGTGAGTAATACATTAAATTTTGCAACCTTGACATCTTGCTCATCTCACCCTAGCTCTGGTACTGCTAAGAGCTTATATAGCAACAGTAATAGCTGCGGGGCCTGGGGACTCAGTCGGTTAAGCATCTGACTTTGGCTCAGGTCACCATCTCACAGTTTGTGAGTTCGAACCCTGTGTTGGGCTCTGTACTGATAGCTCAGTTTGGAGCCTGCTCCAGACTCTCTGTCTCCCTCTCTCTCTGCCCCTCCCCTGATTGTGTTCTCTCTTTCTCTCTGTCTCTGTCTCTCTCTCTCTCTCGATCAAAAATAAATACATATTAAAAAAAGAAAGAAAGAAACAGGAATAGCCAGTTCACACCAGCTACAGAGCAAAAGCTCATAATTCCAACCACCGGCTAAAGTGTTCATAGCAATTTGGCCTTAGCCCCAGAAAAAAATTAGTCATACGCTTAAAAACTTCTCTGGTTCCACTTAATAGAACTTAGTAGCAAGACCCAAATATATCAAATTATTTCTAAGTAACTTAACCAAATTTCAAAACAAAGCTCAAGAGTATCCAAAAGAATATAACCTGTCAAGCACACAGCAAGATAAACATCTGAATGTCCAGAATTCTAATAAAAAATTACCAGGCAAACAAAGAAGTAAAACAGGACCCATGGTGAAGACAGAAATCAATCACCTGAAAATGCCCCAGAAATGACACAGATGAGAGAATGAGTAGACAAAGAATTTGCAGTTATTTTAGTTGTGCTTCAGATATTCAAGAACCTAAAGGAAGGACTGAGCACGTTAAGTAGATGAATACAAAGACAACAAAAAAAGGCAAAACTCAAACTTCTAGAGATGAAAAAAACAGTGTCAAAAAGGAAAACTGCATTGGATGTGATTACAGCATATGAAACATTACACAATAAAATGACTGATGAACTAGAATGCATGGCAAATAAAAATATCTCATAAAACTGTAAGAGAATATTAACTGAAAAAAATAAAGGGGAGCTGATGAGCTGCAGGACATGTTCAAGCAATCTAAAATACATGTAATCAGAGTCTCAAAAGAAGAGGAGAATGGAGAAGGGGGTGGAGAAACTATAAAACCACAGATCCAAAAATCTCAACCAATCCAAAGGGCAAGAAAAATGAGGAAACCTACATGAAAATACATCATCATCAAATTTTTCCAAAATACTGATAAAGGAAAAGTATTTAGAGCAGCCCAAGCAAAAAGCCATGTTATGTACTTGGGCACATAACCTCTGAGGACAATACTTTTAAGTGACAGATATATTACAATGGGAACAATATTAACAAGAGAATGGAGCCACATCTTAACAGCACTAAAAGAAAAAACAAAACTGGTTAATCAATGATTCTTTATCCAGTGAAAATATCTTAGAAAACAAAAGTGAAATAAAATTATTCACAAAGCAAAAAAACAAAAATTCAGACATGTATTACAAGAAATATCAAAAGAAGTTCTTTAAGCAGACACATAAAAACAAAAAGAATTCAGACCTACATTTCAAGAAGAGTTACAAAGCAGAAAGAACAAGAATGACATCTGATAGAAATCTATATCTAAACAAAGGAATAAAGCATACATGAAATGGTAACTACATGGGTAAACATAAGGTTCTTTTATTATTCAAATCTCTTTAATAGATAACTATTTCAAGCAAAATAATAGCAATATATTGTAAGGCTTATAACCTATTTAAAGTACAATGTATGACAATATCTCAAAGGTCAAAAAAGGACACATAGAAATAGACTGTTTTAAGTTCCTTATATGTGAAGTGGTATAATATTATTTCATTATATTGCAAATAATACAGTAAACCCAAAAGCAATCTTTAAAGTAAAGCAATGAAGTCTTATAGCTACTAAGTCATAAAAGGAGACAAAATTGAATCATAAAAACTCTAATCCAGGGGTGCCTGGGTGGCTCAGTTAAACATCGGACTCTTGATTTTGGCTCAGGTCACGATCTCAGGATTTATGAGATGGGGCCTACGATAACAATGCAGAGCTTCATTGGGATTCTCTCTCCCCCTCAGTGTCCCTTTCTCTGAATGAATGAATGAATGAATGAATGAATGAATGCAGACATTTTTAAAAATCTAATACAAATGAAGGTAGGAAAAACAAAAAAAATGAGAACAAAGAACAGATGGGACAATAGAAAAACAGAAAGGTGGATGATCTAAGCCCAATTATTTTGATATTTTCATTGATTGCAAATTGCCTAAAAACCTTGGAAGAGATTCTATTCCTGGAATTAAATGTAGGACAAAGTAAAAACCAAGAAACTAAGTTGGAATAAAAAGACTAAATAAGTTTTAAGTAAAATTATAGAAAAGAATATACTATGCAAACAGTGATAAAAAAAAGTTGAAGTAGCTATATTTTATCAGACAAAGTCAACTTCATAAAAAAATTAACAGGGACAAAAAGGGGGTAATTCATAGTGATATTGAGGCTATTCATCAAGCAGACACAAAAATAATAAACCTTTTAATACCTAATAAGAGAGTTTCAAAATATATAAACAAAATACACATCAGCAAAATGTGAAAAAGACAGGATTGTAGTTAAATAATTTCAAAATCCTTCACTCCATAAAAAAAGACAAAAAATATAGTGGACTTCAACAACATTATCAACCTACTAGACTACACTGACATATATAGAACATTTCACTCAACAATTGCAGAATACACATTCTTTTTAAGTTTACTCAGAATACTTAGCAACAGAGACCATATTCTGGGCCATGAAATGACTCATCAATCCATCTAAAAGCAAGCATTAATATCACCATGGAATTAGATTTGAAACCAACTACATTAAGATATCAAAAAAATCCTTAATTATATAGAAACTAAGTAGCAAACTTATAAATAACTCATGAATCAAAGAAGAAATCAAAAGGAAAAAT
Source organism: Crocuta crocuta (assembly GCF_008692635.1). NCBI lineage: Eukaryota > Metazoa > Chordata > Mammalia > Carnivora > Hyaenidae > Crocuta > Crocuta crocuta. The sequence goes on from NW_027531334.1 coordinate 5,885,290, forward strand.
GAAAAGTATTTTGTACTGAATAAAAATGAAAACACAACACATCAACGTTTGGGAGATACAGTTGAATTAGTTCTCACAAGAATGCAGACAGAACTACTTTAACAGGAAAGAAGAAAAGTCTCAAATCAACAATCACAAATTCCACCTTAGAAAACTAGAAAAAGAACAGCAAATGAAATACAAATAAGCAGAAGAAACTGTAAGCAAATATCAGGAAAATATAAATCATAAAAACTGTAGTAAGCCAATGAAACCAAACAGTGTTTTTTTAATGAAATGAATAACATTGATAAACTTCTAACCAGAATGATCAAGAGGGGGAAGTGAACACAAATTAACAATATCTGCAAGGAATAAGGTGACATTATTGCAAATTCTACAGATACTAACAATAATAAAGGAATATTATACAAAATTTATGCCAAAGAGTTTGACAACATAGATGAAATGGTAAAAATTTTTTTTTACTTTTTTAGTGTTTATTTTCTTTGAGAGACAGAAAGAGACAGAGCACACATGGGAGAGGAGAAGAGAGAGAGGGAGACACAGAAATGAAGTAGGTTCCAGGCTCTGAGCTGTCAGCATAGAACCCACGAACCGTGAGTTCCTAACCTGAGCTGAAGTCAGACACCCAACTGACTGAGCCAGCCAGGTGGCCTCAAATTATTTTTAAAATACAATAATTACCAGAATTCACTCAAGAAGAATTAAATAGTTTTCATAGCATCTATCATTTTATATATTAAATTTGCAGTTAAAAATCTTCCTGCAAAGAAACCTCCATTCCCAGATAGCTTTACTGGTGAATTCTATAGATATTTAAGCAAGGAATACATCTAACTTTACTCACCAAGGCCAGCATTACCCTGATACCAAAACCAGAGACATTTCAAAAACAAAACAAAAAATAAATTATAGATCTGTAGATGTATATTCCTTGTGAATATGGAGGAAAATATTTAAAAATTAAGAATTATGGGACTACACCAAAATAAACCCTTTTGCACAGCAAAGGAAACCATCAACAAAATGACAAGGCAACCTACTCATTGGGAGAAGATATTTGTAAATGATAAATCTGGTAAGTAGTTAATATCCAAATATATAAATAAGTTATGCAACTCAACACCAAAAACATCCACATGATTCAATTTAAAAATGGGTAGCAGACTTGAATAGACATTTTTCCAAAGAATGTTTCCATCGACATACAAATGAACAGCAGACACCAAAAGATGCTCATCATTAATCATCAAGAAAATGCAAGTCTAAACCACAATGAGATATCACCTCACACTTGTCAGAATAGCTTATCAAAAACAAGAGAAACAACAGGTGCTGGTGAAGATATAGAGAAAAAGGAATTTTCATGCATTGTTGGTAGGAATGCAAATTGGTGCAGCCATTGTGGAAAACAATATGGAGGTTCTTCAAAAATTTTAAAACAGAATTACTACGTGACCCAGTAATTCCACTAACTGAGAAAAAAAGAAAGTGAGGACACGAATTAGAAAACGTATATACACCCCTATGTTTGTTGCAGCATTATTTACAATAACCAAGATATGGAAGCAACTCAAGTGTCCATTCATAGATGAGTGGATAAAGATGTACTAGATACACACAATGGAATATTACTCAGCCATAAAAAAAATGAGATCTTGCCATTTGCAACAACATGGATGGACCTAGAGAGTATATGCTAAGTAAAATAAGTCAAAGACAAATATCATACGACTTCACTCATATATGACATTTAAGAAACAAAACAAATGAACAGAGAAAAAAAGAGACAAAAAAATAGACAAGTACAGAGAAAAAACTAGTGGTTGCCAGAGGGGAGGTGGGTGAGGTAACAGGTGACATAGATAAAGGGGATTAAGAGACACTATCGTGATGAGCACTGGTAATGTACAGAATTGTTGAATCACTATACTGTACATCTGAAATTAATAAAATACTGTATTTAAATTATACTTAAAAGTTAAGAACTAGCAAATTTAATCCAACAATATAAAAAGGATAATATATCATGACAAAGAAGAGTTTATTTCAGGAACACAAAATTCTTTTAACATTCAAAAATCAATTAGTATAATTTAACATATTTAACAGACTAAAACAAACAAAAAAACCCATATGGTCATCTCAAAACAGAAACTCCTGATGAAATTTAACATCGATCCCTCATGAAAATTTTCAACAAATTAGAAATAGAAAAGAGCATTCTCAACCTGATAAAGGGAATCTACCAAAAGCCTAATGATAAGTGGAAGAGTTAATACTGTTCTTATAAGTTCAGGAAAAATATAAAGATATCTGTTGTCACCACTTCTACTCAACATTGTAACGGAGGGTGATGTAAGCAAAGTGGCAGAATAGAAGGCCTCCAGGCCTCACTCCTCCCACAGAAACACTCATTTTGGCAACCATTCATGGAAAAAAGTACCTTCACCAGGGCTTTGGGATCCACATATGATATTGAAACACCCTTGTTGAGCTCAAGACCGAGAAAAATCACTTTCAGAAAATGGGCCCATCCTCCAATAATAGGCTCATCAACCACAAACCTAGGTACAGAACCAAAAGCAGCCCTTCTACTCAGGTCTATCTTGACAGNCGAGTCACAAAAGACCCCAAATAGCTGAAACATTCCTGAAAAGATAAAGCTAGAGGTATCACACTCTGATTCGAAAATATATTATAAAGCCACAGTAATAAAAGCAGTATGGTACTAGCATAAAAACAAACATAAAGAGGGACGCCTGTGTGGCTCAGTTGGTTGAGCGTTCAACTTCAGCTCAGGCCATGATCTCTCAGTTCATGGGTTCGAGCCCCACATTGGCCTCTGTGATAACAGCTTGCCCAAAGCCTAGAACCTGCTTCGGATTCTGTGTCTCCTTCTCTCTCTGCCCCTCCCCCGTTCACNAAATAAATGTAAAAAAAAAAAAATTAAACAAACAAAAAGACCAATGCAGCAGACTAGAGATCCCAGAAATAAACCTATACAGATAATGTTAACTGATCTTTCACAATAGTGACAAGGATATATAATGATAGTGTCTTCAATACGCGTTATACGGAAAATTGGATGCCTATACTCAAAAGAATGAAATGGGACTGTTATTTCACACCATTTGCCACAATCAACTAAAAATGGATTAAAGACTTAAACATAAAATCTGAAATAATAAAACCCTTAGAATAAAACTTAGAGAAAAAGCTTCAAGGCATTGGACTGGGGAGGGGCCAAGATGGCAGAGCGGCATGGAAGTTTCAGCTTCTCTCATCCCCGAAATTCAGTTAGATTAGCACCAAACCATTTTGCACACCTAGGAAACTGATATGAGGATTAACACAGCAACCTGCATAACTCGAGGCACAGAACTCAGCAGATACAGGGGCGCCTGGGTGGCTTAGTCGGTTGAGCGTCCGNAAAAAAAAAAAGAACTCAGCAGATACACAGTATGGAGAGGTGAACTAGGGGAGAGACAAGCTCCATAGAGGAAGGAGAAGTTTTTGTGTCGAGAGGACAGATAAACGGGGGAGAGTGAGGCACTTCAGGAGAGCACAGGAAAAGCACTCCCCCTGAAAGTGGCTGGGGAGAAAGAGAGGGTGGAAACATTCACAAGGGACTGGACAAAAAGTCTGTTTTCCAACACCACTGGCAGGGAGAAAAGAAAGGGTTTCAACACCATTAGGACAATAATAGACTAAAACAGGGGAGTGCAGAGTGGGAAATTCTGAAGCTCAATAACTGGCAGAGCTCTGGAAGGGAGGAAGGGTGAATCCCCAGGAGTGGGCAGCAGCAAGATGCAAGGGGTCTGTGGGCCACACAGGGAGAAGCGGTCCCCTTGCTTGGTAGAGGTCATACAGCATCTCCACAAAGCAAAGGTCCCAACGGACCCCAGAGAACAGCCATATTTCCTGGCATTGGAACAAAGATGCCAGAGTGCAATGAAACCTGGCGCCAGCTGTTGTGTTGTGATTTGCCACAATCTCTGGACCTCTGCAGCAGTGTGAATGCGTGAATATTCTCTGGGGCAAGCCAGCACCTGGCCATTGCTCATCGAGACCCTTCACATAGGGTCAGAGCAGGTCAAGCCACAGGGTTCTCAAAGCTGGGTTTGGAAACACAGACCTATCTGATATAAAATTTGGGACGGAGGTGCCACCAGGCAGGCTGATGGCTTAGACATGGACAGTATAGAAGGGGGAGGGAACAGAAGCCTGAGACAATGGAGAGGTGCATGACTGCGGGCCAGTGGAGTCCAGAGATCCTGTGCCAGAAACTAAGGAGCTGGATGACACCATTTTCACCTCTCTCGTACATGCACATACATGTACACATGCTCGTGCACCACACCAATGCACCCCAGTAAGCTAAGTCCACAACATAGTGGAGAACAGGGCCATTACATGAAGCCCTACACAACTGCACCCTCCAAGTACACGCCCCAGAGGACCACCAAAAGTCTCTCCTCTGCCTGTTTAGTGTATGAACTATAGAGTGCTTCATAGTCTGAGCTCCAAGGGAAAGTGGATGTAACCACATTCAGGTTTCATTCTGTTTGCCGGTTCATCTATTCCTTGTTTTCTTCTCCTTTCTTTTCTTTTCCTTAGATACAAAAAGAGAAAATTTTATTTTTATTTTCCTTTTTTAAAAAAATTTATTCTTTTCACTGTTTTTTTATTTTTGTGACTTTTTAAAATTCTGTTTCATGTTCTTTACTTCATTTTATTCTATTTTATTGTATATATTTTTTAATTTTTAAACTTTTTTCTTACTTTTTCTTTCTTTTTTTTTCTTCTCTTTCACTCTTTTCTCTATTCTATCAAGCTTTTTTCAATAACCAGACCAAAACATGCCTAGAATTTAGCTTCCTTTATTTGATTTCTTGTGTTGTTTTCATTTTAATTTTTAACTTAATTTTACTAATTATCTTTCTTCCTTCAAAATGACAAAACAAAAGAATTTACCTCCAAAGAAAAAATAGGAAGAAATGACAGCCAGGAGCTTCATCAATACAGATATGCATGCGTGGGCAGGGTAAAAGTGACACCACTCAGCTACCCAGTCTCTAGTACTGGAACTCTGTGCTCTCCCCAGAGAGCAGCAATTGCACACTCATCCTTTGTCTCTGACTTCCATCCATTCCCTACTTTTATACTGTCAATGACCAAGCCAACAGTTTGCCAGGTGGCACCTCCCTCCTGAATTTTATCTCAGATGAAGCTGTGTTTCCTGACCCCTCAATTCTGAAGGACTGTGGCTTTGACCTTCTCAGATCCTCTGGAAAGTTCTCACTGAGCAATGGCTGGGTGCCAGCTGCACCCAGGAACGTTTGTAGGACCGTGCTGCTGCTGATGGCCAAAGACTGCAGCTGGGTGCAGCCCGCCCCAGAAAATACGATGCAAAATTGTAGCATCAGTGTTTCAGGGATTATGGAAAATCACAACACACATCTGGCACCAGGCCTTAACAACCTTGTTCCAGCACCAGTGAATGTAGTTGTTCTCTGGGGTCTGCTGGCACTGGGTGGCCTCACAGCCTCTCCCTAATGTCCTTCCAGGGGTGTAACCACTTCTCCCCATGTGGCCTGAGGACTCCCAGACCCCACTCTGCTCCTAGGAATTCGCCCTTCCCACCAAAGCACCACCAGGTACAGAGCTTGGGGTTTCAGACTCTGTGCTCACACTATTTATAGAGTCTTAATGGAATTTAAACCCTCTCTTTTCTCTTTTCTCCCTTTTAGTTCAGTCCCTGCGGCTATTTCCACTTTTCTACTTTCCCTCCAGCTGCTTTTGTGGGAGGTGTTTTTCTCATACTCTCCCCCCGCCCCTGTCTCCATTCTCTCTCTGTAAGCAAAAAGTTCCCTGCCCTCTGAGGTTTCTCTCTCCCTCAGATCACTTCTCCGCACCATGTACCTGCTGAATTCTGTTGTTCAGGTTGTGCAGATTGTTGTGTTAATCCTCAAATCAGTTTTCTAGGTGTGCAAGATGGTTTAGTGTTGATCTGGCTGTATTTCATGTATGCAAGATGAAAAAAGGACGGCCATGCTGTTTCTGCCATCTTGGCTCCTCTTAATCAACACAGATATAAGCAAGATGTCTACATCAGAATTTAGAGTCACGATAATTAGAATACTAGCTGGGGTTGAAAAAAATCATAGAATCCCTTTCTGCAGAGATAAAAAAAAAAAGTAAAATCTAGTCAGGACAAAATTAAAAATACTATATCTGAGATGCAATCTCAAATGGATGGCTCAGCTGCAAGAATGGAAAAAAAGAGCAGCAAATAAGTGATATGAAAGATGAAATTATGGAGAATAATGAAGCAGAAAAAAAGAGGGAAACTAAGGCAAAAGAGTAGGATACAAGAATTAGACAACTCAGTAACTTATTAAAAAGGAATACATTCAAATCATAGGAGTCCTAAAAAGATGAAGAGAGAGAAAAAAGGGTAGAAGGGTTATAGCAGAAAACTTTCCTAATCTGGAGAAAGACACAGACATCAAAATCCAAGAAGCATAGAGAACTCCCATTAGATTCAAGCATAGAGAACTCCCATTAGAGGCAACAAAAAACGGCCATCAACAAAGCATATCATAGACCAATTCACAAAATATACAGACAAGGAAAGAATTATGAAAGCAGCAAGGGGGAAAAAATTCCCTAACCTATAATGCAAGACAGATCAGGTTCACAGCAGACCTATCCACAGAAATCTTGCAGACCAGAACATGGTCTGGATGGTGGCGAGATATATTCAACATGCTGAACTGGAAATATATGCAGCCAGGAATTCTTTATCCAGCAAGGCTCATTCAAAATAGAATGAGAAATAAAGAGTTTCCCAGATAAACAAAAACTAAAGGAGTTTATGACCACTAAACCAGCCCTGCAAGAAATTTTAAGGGGAATTCTCTGAGGAGAGAAAATATAACCCCCCCCCAAATGGCAACATAGACTAGTAAGGACCAGAGAACACCACAAGAAACTCCAACTCTACAAGCAACAATTCATATTTTCACTACTCACTCTAAATGTAAATGGACTAAAAGCTATAATCAAAAGACACAGGGTATCAAAATGGATAAGGAAACAAGATCCATCTATATACTGTTAACAAGAGGCTCATTTTAGACCTAAAGTCACCTTCAGATTGAACACAAGGGGATGGAGAACCATCTATTGTGCTATAATGGTCACAAAAAGAAAGCCAGAGTAGCCATACTTTTATCAGACAAACTAGATTTTAAATTAAAGACAATAACAGGAGTTGAAGATGGGTATTGTATCATAATTAAGGGGTCTTTCCACCAAGAAGATCTAACAACTATGGATATTTATGCCCTCAACGTGAGATAGATACATATATAAATCATTTAATCACAAACATACAGAAAGTCACTGATAATAATAACATAATAGCAGGGAACTTCAACACCCCATTTACAGCAATGGACAGATCATCTAAGCAGAAAATCAGTAAGGAAATAACGGCTTTGAATGATACACTGGATGGAATGGACTTCACTGATATATTTAAACGTCTCATTCTAAAGCAGCAGAATACATATTCTTCTCTAGTGCACAGGGAACATTCTCCAGAACAGATCACATACTGGGATACAAATCAGCCCTCAACAAGTACAAAAGAATCAAGGTCATACCAAGCATATTTTCAGACCACAACTCTATGAAACTCAAATTCAACCACAAGAAAAAATTTGGAAAGACCACAAATATTTGGAAATTAAAGAACATCATGGGCCGCCTGGGTGGCTCAGTCGGTTAAGCGTCCAACTTCAGCTCAGGTCATGATCTCACGGTTCGTGGGTTCAAGCCACATGTCGGGCTCTGTGCTGACGGCTAGCTCAGAGCCTGGAGCCTGCTTCAGATTCTGTATCTCCCTCTCTCTCTGACCCTTCCCTGATCACTTTGTCTCTGTCTCTCTCGCTCTCTGTCTCTCTCTCAGAAATAAATAAAACATTTTTTGAAAAAAGGAAATTAAAGAACATCCTACTAAAGAATGTATGGGTTAACCAAGAAATTAAAGGGGAAATTAAAAAGTACATGGAAGAGAATGAAAATGATAACATCACAGCCCAAAACCTCAGGGATGCAGCAAAGCTAGTCATAAGAGGGAAGTGTATACCAATCCAGGCCTTCCTAAAGAAGGAAGAAAGGTCTCAGATACACAACCTAACCTTACACCTTAAAGAGTTGGAAAAAGAACAGCAAAGAAAGCTCAAAACCAGCAGAAGATGGGAAATAATAAAGATTAGAGCAGAAATCAATGATATTGAAATTAAAAAAAAAAAAACAGTAGAACAGATCAATGAAACTAGGAGTTGGTTCTTTGAAAAATTAACAAAATTGATAAATCCCTAGCCAAACTGATTAGAAAGAAAAAGTAAAGGACCCAAATAAATAAAATCAAGACTGAAAGAGGAGAGGGCACTTGGATGGCTGTCAGTTAAGCATCTGACTTCTACCCAGGTCATAAGCTGACAGTCTGTGGGCTTGAGGCCTGTGTTGGGCTCTGTGCTTACAGCTCAGAGCCTGGAGTCTGGTTCAGATTCTGTGTCTCCCTCTCTCTCTGCCCCTCATGCATTCACACTCAGTCTCTCTCTCTCTCTCTCTCTCTCTGTGAAAAAGTATATATTAAAAAATAAATGAAAGAGGATCACAACCAACATCACAGAAACACAAACAATAATAAGAGAATATTATGCGCAATTATATGCCAATAAATTGGGCAATCTGGAAGAAGTGGACAAATTCCTAGAAACACTGACTACCAAAACTGAAACAGGAAAAAATAGAAAATGCGAACATACCCCTAGCCAGCAAAGAAATTGAATTAGCAATCAAAAATCTCCTCCAAAAAAAAAAAAAAAAAAAAAAGAGTCCGGGGACAGATGGCTTTCCAGGAAAATTCTACCAAACATTTAAAGAAGAGTTAACACCTATTCTTTTGAAGATGTTCCAAAAAATAGAAATGGAAGAAAAACTTCAAAACTCATTCTATGAAGCCAGTATTACCTCGATTCCAAAACGAGACAAAGACCTCACTAAAAAGCAGAACTACAGATGAATTTCCCTGATGAATATGGATGCAAAATTCTCAACAAGATACTAGCCAACCGTATCCAATAATACTTTAAAAGAATTATTTACCACAATCAAGTGGGATTTATACCTGAGATGCAGGGCTGGTTCAGTATCCACAAATTAATCAATGTGATACCTCACATCAACAAAAGAAAGGATAAGAACCACATGATCCTCTCAATTGACATAAAGAATGCTTTCACAAAATACAGCATCCTTCTTGATAAAAACTGTCAAGAAAATAGGGATAGAAGGATCATACCTCGGGGCGCCTGGGTGGCTCAGTTGGTTAAGCGTCTGACTTCGGCTCAGGTCATGATCTCATGGTTCATGGGTTCCAGTCCCGTGTCAGGTTCTGTGCTGACAGTTAGCTCAGATCCTGGAGCCTGTTTCAGAGTCTGTATCTCCCTCTCTCTCTGACCCTCCCCTGCTCCCACTGTCTCTCTCTCGCTCAGAAATAAATAAAACATTAAAAAAAAAAAAAGGATCATACCTCAAGATCATAAAAGCTATATAGAAAAGACCCACTGCTAATATCATCCTCAGTGGGTAAAAACTGAGAGCTTACCTCCCCCAAGGTCAAGAACACAACATGGATGTCCACTCTCACCACCGTTACTCAGTATAGCGTTGGAAGTCATAGCTTCAACAATCAGACAACACAAAGAAATAAAAGGCATCCAAATCAGCAAGGAGGAAGTCAAACTTTCAGTCTTCACAGATGACATGATACTCTATGTGAGAAACCCAAAGGATTCCAACAAAAACTGCTAGAACTGATTCATGAATTCAGCAAAATCACAGGATATAAAATCAATGCACAGAAATCAGTTGCATTTCTATACACCAATAATGAAGCAACAGAAAGAGAAATTTAAAAAAATCTACCCCATTTACAATTACACCACAAATATTATACTTACAAATAACCTAACCAAAGAGGTGAAAATCTATACACTGAAAACTATAAAAAGCTTTAAAAATTTGAAGAAGACCCAAAAATGGAAGTACTCATGGATTAGAAGAACAAATATTGTTAAAATGTCTATACTACACAAAGCAATCTACATATTCAATACAATCCCCAAGAAAATAACACCAGCATTCTTCACAGAGCTAGAACAAACAATCCTAACATTTGTATTGAACCAGAAAAGACCTCGAATAGCCAAAGCCATCTTGAAAAAGAAAACCAAAGCTGGAGGCATCGCACTCCAGGACTTCAAGCTGTATTACAAAGCTGTAATCATCAAGACAGTATGATAATGGAACAAAAACAGACACATAGATAAATGGAAAAGAATAGTAAACCCAGAAATGCACTCACAAACGTACGGCCAACTAATCCTTGACAAAGCAGGAAAGAATATCCAATGGAATAAAGACAGTCTCTTTAGCAAACGGTCTTGGGAAAACTGGAAATATGCAGAAGAATGAACCTGGACCACTTTTTTATACCATACACAAAAATAAAGTCAAAATGGATGATAGACCTAAATGTAAGAGAGGAAGCTATCCAAATCCTAGAAGAGAAAGCAGGCAAGAACCTTTTTGGCCTCGGCTGCAGAAACTTCTTACTCAACATGTCTCCAGAAGCAAGCGAAGCAAAAGCAAAAATGAACAATTAAGACCCCATCAAGATAAAATTTGCACGGCAAAGGAAACAATCAGCAAAACTGGAAGGCAACCAATGGAATGGGAGAAGGTAACTGCAAACGACATACATAATAAAAGGTAGGTATCCAAAATCTATAAAGAACTTATCAAACTCAACACCCAAAAAACAAATAATCCAGTGAGGGAAATGGGCAAAAGGCTTGAACAGATGCTTTTCTAAAGGTGACATCCAGATGGCTAAGAGACAAATGAGAAAATACTCAACATCATTCATCATCCGGGAAATAAAAATCAAAACTACAATGAGATACCACCTCATACCTGTCAAAATGGCTAAAATTAACAACTCGGGCAACAACAGATGTTGATGAGGATGCAGGGAAAGATGAACCCTTTGCATTGCTGGTAAGAATACAAACTGGTGCAGCCATTCTGAAAACAGTATGGAGGTTTCTCAAAAAATTATAAATAGAACTACCCTATGATCTAGCAGTTGCATTAATAGGTATTTATCCAAAGGATACAGGAGTGCTGTTTCAAAGGAGTGCATGCACCCCAATGTTTATAGAAGTGCTATCGACAATAGCCAAAGTATGGAAAGGGCCCAAATATTATTCATCAACTGATGAATGAACATCACTGCAACAATGTGGATAGAACTAGAGGGTATTATGCAAAGCGAAATTAACCAGTTAGAGAAAGACAAATATCATATGACTTCACTCATATATGGAATTTAAAATACAAAACAGATGAACATAAGGGAAGGGGAGCAAAATGATATAAAAACAGGGAGAGGGACAAAACATTAAAGACTCTTAAATACAGAGAACAAACTAAGGATTGCTGGAGGGGTTTTGGATGGGGCAATAGGCTAGTTGGGCAAGGGACATTAAAGACAACACTCGGCATGAGCACTAGGTGTTATATGTAGGGTATGAATCACTGGATTCTACTCCTGAAATCATTATTGCACTATATGCTAACTAACTTGGATGTAAATTAAAAAATAATAATATGAAAGTAAGTAAATAAATAAATAAAANATCATATATGCATATGAAAACATATTCAACAACTAGGGAAATGTACTTTAAATCACAATGAAATTCCACTCTGTCCTTATTAGAACGTCTAAAATTAAAAAGACGCATATTACCAGGGCACCTAGGTGGCTCAGTTGTTAAGCATGCAACTTTGGCTCAGGTAATGATCTCACTGTTTGTGAGTTTGAGCCTGGCATTGGGCTCTCTGCTGTCAGCATGTAGCTTGCTTCAGACCCTCTGCCCCCGCCCCTGCCCCTCCCCTGTGCTCACATACTTGCTCTCTCTCTCTCTCTCTCNNNNGACATCCAGATGGCTAAGAGACAAATGAGAAAATACTCAACATCATTCATCATCCGGGAAATAAAAATCAAAACTACAATGAGATACCACCTCATACCTGTCAAAATGGCTAAAATTAACAACTCGGGCAACAACAGATGTTGATGAGGATGCAGGGAAAGATGAACCCTTTGCATTGCTGGTAAGAATACAAACTGGTGCAGCCATTCTGAAAACAGTATGGAGGTTTCTCAAAAAATTATAAATAGAACTACCCTATGATCTAGCAGTTGCATTAATAGGTATTTATCCAAAGGATACAGGAGTGCTGTTTCAAAGGAGTGCATGCACCCCAATGTTTATAGAAGTGCTATCGACAATAGCCAAAGTATGGAAAGGGCCCAAATATTATTCATCAACTGATGAATGAACATCACTGCAACAATGTGGATAGAACTAGAGGGTATTATGCAAAGCGAAATTAACCAGTTAGAGAAAGACAAATATCATATGACTTCACTCATATATGGAATTTAAAATACAAAACAGATGAACATAAGGGAAGGGGAGCAAAATGATATAAAAACAGGGAGAGGGACAAAACATTAAAGACTCTTAAATACAGAGAACAAACTAAGGATTGCTGGAGGGGTTTTGGATGGGGCAATAGGCTAGTTGGGCAAGGGACATTAAAGACAACACTCGGCATGAGCACTAGGTGTTATATGTAGGGTATGAATCACTGGATTCTACTCCTGAAATCATTATTGCACTATATGCTAACTAACTTGGATGTAAATTAAAAAATAATAATATGAAAGTAAGTAAATAAATAAATAAAAGACATTGGACTGGGCAATGATTTCTTGGATGTGACACCAAAAGCACAGGCAACAAAAGCATAAATAGACAAACGGGACTATATCAAACTAGAAAGCTTCTGCACAGCAAAAACACAAACAAAAACAAGAACAAGAACAAACACAGAATCGACAAAATGAAAAGGCAACCTACGGAATGGGAGAAAATACTTGCAAATCATATATCTGATAAGGAGTTAATAACCAAAATACATAATGATCTCAAATAATTCAACAGGGAAAAAACAATAACCCAATTAAAAAAAATACAAAGAAAAAAAAAGGGTGCCTGGCTGGCTCAGTCAGTAAAGTCTGTGACTTTGGATCTTGGGGGGCTGTGAGTTCAAGCCTCACACTGAGCATGGAGCCTACTTTAAATAAATAAATAAATAAATAAATAAATAAATAAATAAATAAATAAATAAATCCTTGGAAAAAAGAAAACATAAAAGAAAATCTTTGTAGGGGCTCCTGGGTAGTTCAGTATGTTACGTGTACGACTTTGGCTCAGGTCATGATCTTACGGTTCGTGGGTTCAAGCCCCATGTCGGGCTTTGTGCTGACAGCTCAGAGCCTAAAATCTCCTTTGGACTCTGTGTCTGCTTCTCTCTCTCCTCTCCCCTGCTTGTGCTCTGTCTCTCTGTATCTCTCAAAAATAAATAAACATTTAAAAAATAATAAATAAGAAAATCTTTGTAGCCTTGAATTAGGCAAAAATTTATTAGGTGTATAACAGAAAAATGAACC
>NW_027531334.1:5899294-5902322 GCF_008692635.1 Crocuta crocuta
AGGACTATGATCCATAATGAAAAATTTGATAAAGTGGACTTTATAAAAATTAATAAATACTGCTACCTTAAAACTGTTAAGACATAAAAAGGTAAGCCTTGGGCTTGTTTCTAAGAATATGTAAAGAACTCTCAAAAAAAACCAAAAAATCAATGTTTAAAATATATAAAAGATTCTAACAGAACAAAGAANGAAAAAATAAAAATTAAAAATTTATTTTTTAAATTAAAATTTTTAAAAATTTAAAAATTTAAAAAAATTTAAAAAATTAAAAAATTAAAATTAAAAAAGAAGAAGACGCGTATTACCAGGTTTTTGTGAACCTGTAGGGCAACTGAAAGCCATACACTGATAGTGGGAACGTAAAATCATACAGCCTCTATGGAAACAGTATGGGAGTTTCTTTAAAAAGCGAAACATTGCTGTCATGGGAGCCAGGCATTCCATTCGGTGGTATTTATCCAAGAGAAATATAAGAATATTTCCATATATTTGTATACAAATGTTCGTATCAGCTATACTTATAATAGCCAAAACTGGAAACAACCCAAATACCCATTAACAGGTAAATGGACAAACCAGTTGTTCTATATCCATATGACGGGGAGGGGCACCTGGGTGGCTCAGTCGGTTGAGCGATCAACTTCAGCTCAGGTCATGATCTCACCATATGATGGGATACTGCTCAAAAATAGAGAGGAATGAACTATCGATACATGTAACAATATAGATGGATTTTAAAACAATTATTCTGAATGAAGAAAGTCAGACCTCCTTATCAAAAAAGAACTACCTATGTATGTATGATCCTATCTATGGAGAATTCTAGAAAATACAATCTATCTATAGTGACAGAAAGCAAATCAGTAGCTACCTGAGGATATGGGGACAGAGAACCAAAAGGGAGAGACGAAAAAGGGGCAGATAGAAACTATTGGGTTATGATATGCTCATTACTTTTATTGTGACTGTGGTTTTCCTAGACTCTGTGTGTGTGTGTGCATGCGTGTGTGTTTGTGTGTCTGCCAACACATCAAAATGTTAAGCGTATGCAGTTTATTATAACTCAACTATAACTCAATAAAGCTGTTTTAAGTTTCTAACTTTAGTATAAAAATATGTATGGCATAGGGGCACCTGGGTGGCTTAGTCGGTTAAGCGTCCTACTTTCGCTTAGGTCATGATCTCGCGGTTCATGGGTTCGAGCCCCGCGTCGGGCTCTGTGCTGACTGCCGGCTCAGAGCCTGGAGCCTGTTTCAGTCCGTGACTCCCTCTCTCTCTGACCCTCCCCTGCTCACGCTCTCTCTCTCTCTCTCTCTCTCTCTCTCCTAGAAATAAATAAAACATTAAAAAAAATATGTATGGCATAAAAACTGTGAAGTATAATAATAAGACAAACATCTCTGAACCCTATCCAAGTTCCCTTCTTCAAACCCATAACCCCTCCCTCCTCCAAGAGATAACTACTATTATTTTTTGGCATAAAAACTGGATTGTATGCCTTAAAAAATAATATGGGAATATTTTAGGTCTAAATTAATGAAAAATAGTTACATCTTAAAAAACATTTTTGAAGGGTGCCTGAGTGGTTCAGTCGGTTAAGCATCCAACTCTTGACTTCAGCCCAGGTCATGATCTCATGGTTCGTGGGTTCAAGCCCCACATGGGGCTCTGCACTGGCAGCACAGAGACTGCTCTGGATCCTCTGTCTCCCTCTCTCTCTCTCTCTGCCCCTCCCCTGCTCACTTTCTCTTGCAAAAATAAGTAAATATTTTTAAAAAAATTTTCAGAGGCACCTGGGTGGCTCAGTCAGTTAAGCCACTGACTCTTGATTTTAGCTAAAGTCATGCTCTCACAGTCTGTGAGTTTGAGCCTCGCACTGGGCTCTACACTGACAGTGCAGAGCCTTTCTGGGATTCTCTCTCTTCCTCTTGGTCTGCCCCTCCTATGCTTGTACTCTATCAAAATAAATAAATAAACAAAAAACCACACACACTTTAAAAAAACATTTTTCAATGTAACACTTTCCATAAATGGTATTTAAAAAGAACTTAGATATTAACATCATTAATTTACCTAGTATTTTTATGAGAATTTTAACCATATTATTAGATACTATTTTATCATATTTACCAATAATTTCATCTTGTCTACTAACTGGATTTGAAGTCCTTGAATACAAGTATTTTCTCAGAAATCTTTGGATCCATTTCCCCTGCCTCACCACCGAGCACTTACCATCCAATTTAGCACAAATTATGGTTTTTACTATGAAAGCTCCCCAAATCTTGGAAATAAGTAATACACCCTATGAATTAAGTCTTAGAAACTCCAGAGAGCTTGTGTGGAAGTAAACCAAGAGCTTATTTGTAAATTTTTTATTACAGAGCAGATAGATTCAAAATTTCAAATAAGCTGCCTTGTTTTTAATCTTAGAAAGTAGGATGTTGGAGGCTATTATCATTTATTAAGTGGAAGTCTGCTCAACTTTACTGTATCTATTCAGAAAAAGGGAATGATTCTTGTGATGGTTAATTTTATGCATCACCTTGATTGAGCCATGAGATTCCTAGAGATTTGCAAAAATATAATTCTTGGTGTTTCTCTGAGGAGGATTTTAGATGAGATTAACATTGAAATTGGTTGAATGAGTAAAGCAGATTGTCCTCCCTAATGTGAGTGGGCTTCTTTCATTCAGCTAAGGGTTTGAATAGAAGAAAAAGGTTGACGCTCCCCCAAATAAGGGTGACCTCCTCCCACCTAACATGCTTTCATACTGAGACGTCAGCTTTTTCCTGCCTTTGGACTTGAACCCTGGGTCTTGAGCCTGCCAGCCTTCAGACTAGAACCATAGGTTCTCTGGTTCCCAGGCCTTCAGACTAACACTGGAACAAGATGATTGGCTCTCCTGGTTCCCAAGCTTGCCATGTCACCCTGCAGATCAGAGGACTTGTCAACCTCCATAGCTGCATGAGCCAATTTCCTAAAATAAATCTCTTTATGTATATACATCTTTATTATATATATA
>NW_027531334.1:5902458-5994404 GCF_008692635.1 Crocuta crocuta
TAAATCTCTTTATGTATAAACATCTTTATTATATATATATACATATATATATATTTCCTATTTCCTATTCTTATATTTCCTATATTTATATTCCTATAGGAATATATACTATATATTCCTATAAACTATTTATTTCCTATTGGTTTTGTCTCACTGGAGAACGCTGACTAATACAGTTAGCACTGAGCACAGAAATTGGTAGAACAAAGAAGCATACATTGGCAAGTAGTCCCAGCACTAACAGATGGGAGTGAGGGGATAGTTCTTCCCCAGGTTGCAGACTCCATCTTCCTGAAATCTCTCCTAGGTATGACTTCATTATAGAGATGTTTCAGCTATCACAGTTCAGCACAATTTAACGTCAAACCATCTAGGGATCTGTGTTCTGATTATATACTCAACAAACAACCTCTGGTTTTAAGTTAGCTTTCATGTACTACTTCTCCCCTGGGGAAATATACCCCCAAACTCCACCCCCGCCATGCTAAGTCCTTTATACTGATTGACAGGCTGTGTGAATACCTGTTCTTTTTGTCTAGTTGGCATTCATTCAGCCTTCTTTTAATGAAAACATTTTTTATTTCCTTCAATCCATGTTGTGGAAGGATTCAGCCTTCCCAGTATAGGACTAGGAATATGATTGAGGCTTAGATAAATCAAAGTCACTGTTATTGGTTTAGAAATGGTAGGTGAACAAATCTAGATCAGTGAGAATCAGCCCCAGGACTTGAGTTAGAACCATTTGCAAATATTTGGAATTGGACATGCTCTTCCTGCTAGAGTTGCTAAACTGTTAAGAATATAAGCCCAGACACCCTCCTACACTGTTGGTGGGAATGTAAACTGATACAGCCCCTCTGGAAAACAGTGTGGAGGTTCCTCAGGAAACTAACAATAGAACTCCCCTATGACCCAGCAATAGCACTGCTAGGAATTTACCCAAGGGATACAGAAATGCTGAGGCATAGGAGCACATGTACCCCAATGTTCATAGCAGCACTCTCCACAATAGCTAAAACATGGAAAGAGCCTAAGTGTCCATCAACAGATGAATGGATCAAGAAGATGTGGTTTATCTATACCATGGAATACTACATGGCAATGAGAAACAATGAAATCTGGCCATGTGTAGCAACATGGATGGACCTTGAGGGTGTTATGCTGAGCGAAATAAGTCAGGCAGAGAAGGACAAATATCATATGTTTGCACGTATAAGAGGATTAGGAGGAACTTGACGGAGGAACAAGGGGGAGAAGAAGGGCGGAAATGGTGGGGGAAAGGGAGAGAGGCAAACCATGAGAGACTCTTGAATGCTGACAAAAACTGAGGACTGATGGATGTGGGGGGGAGGGGGGGATGGGCATGGACGAGGGCACTTTGGGGATGAGCACTGAGTGTTATGTGGAAACTAATTTGACAATAAACTATTTGTAAAAAAAAAAAAAAAAAGAAAATAAGTATAGTTAATACTGCCTGTATCATACAGAGAGCTCTGTAATGGGTGAATAAATGAATGAATGAATGAATGAAGGCATGAAAGTCATAGGTTTCTCAAAACTAAAGATATTAAGATCTTTCAAAAAAAAAAAAAGAATATAAGCCCAGAGTTCGATAGTCAACTTTGCCATATTTACCTGCCTAATAATAAAGCCAATTATTAGACAAAAACAATACCAAAAGACAGATTAGTATCTATGCTACTTAATCTAAATATCTGAATCCAGCTGTCTCAGAAAGCACTGTTCTTTTCAGTTATGAAAGCCAGCAATTTTTGTCTTGATTTTGTTTTGCATAAGCTAGCTTGCATTGGACTTTCAATAGAAAAAGATCTATCTTATGTAAATATCAAATTAAAACCTACTTTCTCTGGCTTATGCATTGGTCTGTGAACTCAGTAATTCCACTCTCAATGTGCTGACAGACCATATTTTCAAGTATACTACAATGAGGACCAGACCAAAGCAAGATAAATTCACCAATTCAAAGGCAGGTTTGTGAATCTGTATAGTTAAGAGGGAAGAGCATGCACTTTGCCAAAATAAAGACTTGGTACTCATTACGTTTCAGGAGACCCATCTATCCAGAGAACAGTTCTTGGGCAGGTAAGTTATGTAACATCTCTTAAGTCTCAATACTCACAAGTGTCAAATGGAGCTAATAGGAACATACCTCATACTGCGAGGACTTAAAAAGAGGACAAGTTACAGCAATAGCAACAGTTACTGATCTCCCATTATGTGTAACCTGCTGCTTTAAGGCATATGTAGAACAAGCAAGAGCTCATGGACGAGACCTATTAATAAGCTTGAGAAATTGAGACATTTTGGCAATGTGCTAAGGAGCCTGTTTTGTAAAGAACCCATTGCCTTTTAATTTTAGAGAATCATAATTCAATAACTACTTGTGTTTATTGGTTACTTGGGTTTCTGTTTGTTTTGGAGCGTTCTGGGGGGACTCTTATGGTCAGAACAAGATATAAGAGTATCTTTATGGTTTTCATTTTGGATTCTTCTATTTTCCTTGTATTAAAAAAATTCTAAGTTTTTCCAATAGGATTAAATAATTTCATCTAGAAATTAAAAAATTGGAAATAAAAATAAAATATCAAAAAAGGACATATTTAATCCTCCCATCTGGCTAATTTAAAGTTACAATTCATCCTGTTTTACCCAGTCTAAGAAACCACATAATATCCCAAGCCTCTGGAACTCAGCGGCTCATCACAAATAATACAGAGAGCTGGGTAGAAATCCTTTTGTGGCCTCCCTGACCTCATGAGCTCTAATCACTTTTCTGGCTCTGATTTTTTTTGTGCAGTTCAACTTGGAACAAAAGCAACAGCTTTCCAAAAGCAATGCTTCAATCAGTAACCAGAATGTAAAGCTTATAAGAACAGGACCCTAGGTTCAACCAATGGGGTTCCTGGACAAAATTGGCTTCATGGAATGAAAACTCCAGTTCTTTAACTGTGATCAGCACTCCTATCTCAAACCAGCACTCCTCCAAAAGCATGCGCTTAATTGTAGCAGCAAGCTAGTAAGAGAATATGGGTGTCTCAACATAACCCTTCACAACTATGAGAAGGGGCAATTATAACACAGGACCCCAGTTCATGCATGAACTTTCCCATCTGAGGGACAGAGACATACTGAACATCTACTCGAACCTATAGGGGTTTGCATTCTAGTATGGTGCTTAAAACACTCATGAAACCACAGTAAAACAATTTTGCAGAAGAAAATTAAAAATCAGTTTCAGTAATTAGGCCATATAAGAGTTTACTGTGTAGCCAAATGTGTCAAATTGTTGGCCACTTAACTTGCATGAGGACACTAAGTTAAGGACTGTATAGATGAAGGTGCTGAAGCTCAAAGAGCTTAAGAGGCTGGACTGATACCACATAAAGACAGCAAAATCAGGATCTGACCCAGTTTTATGTAAGGTCAAAATCACTGCTCTTAGCCATACTACTGTACTACCTTCCTAGCAGAACATTACGAACAATCCAGAGAAAGCCAGAGACCCCAGTCTTTTCATGCAAATGATATCTACTGAATGGGGCAGCTTAGTTAGGAAGTAGCCTTTCATGCTAAGGGACTATCTGTGTCTTCTCTATGTGATTGCTTTGCACCAGAGAATTAAACAGTGGACTTCTATAAGATTGATAGGACAGAGTGCTTATTACTTTTCCAAAACTGCCCATTGCACCTTGGCAGGTATTTATGTTTTCTTCAAACAAAAGAATGCCCAGAAGCAGTGCCATGAATCTAAACGCATAGGCCTTTTAGCAGGATTCTTAGGGGGCAACTTTACAAGTGCCTGAAATAATGACCAAAGCAATTTTTAAAATGTGTTCAAATAACAGTTGTGAGCACAGTCAGGTTGTTCCACCTAAGATGCAAAAGAAAGGTAATTACCTGTAAAACACATAAAATGTACATTGTTTACTCATCATTAACTCTGAACACCTTTATGCTAATGGATGGAATAAGACATGCTCCCAGCAATAGGGTGACATAAACAGCCTAAGGCAGAGGGACACAAAGACCTCCCCAGCTGAGTGAATGACACCCCAGTAACCTTGAAGAATCCCTGTGACCAACCATGGACTTTAATCACCTGTGGAAGCAGTAAATTATGGGAGAAAACCCAATAGGCACCAGAGACTGCTTTAGAGACATGACCTTGTCTTTACGCAGTCTCTATGAAGGTGACGGCAAACCATGTGCCAAGCAAAGAAAGAGAGAAGCAAGGAAGAATATAAATGACAAGACGTAATGCAAAGTCAGTCCTAGTCCTTTGAATCCCAAGAATTTTTTTTCAGAATTGCTTTTCCTCCAAAGTTTCTATCAAGTGAGGGTCCTCAACATTCTTTTTTTTAATGTTAAAAAGGCATTTCTGGAAAAGTTTGAAATCAGAGAACTAAGTTTTGCTTTTACCATCTATTCGTGTTTCCTCCTCCACATTCTCCAGGAAGCACAGAAGTTAAACTAATGTTTATTGAGTTCCTGCACTGTGCCAGGCAACTTATATACAACACATATATAGAAACTAGTGTTCTCAATAAACTTTTTAGTACTTTTCTTTTTCATAGTCCATCCCTTCCTCCTAGAAACAGAAATTATCCAAAGAGCCANTAAGAAGGCAATACCTCTCACTACTTATCTTGACATTTTTCTTTCTTTCCATGATTTTGAAAAGAATTTTGAGCATATGTGATTTCTTATCAAGCACTTTTACTTTGTTTATGGTGACTTTAGTAACAGAGAAAAAAACCAGGTTTCCAATAGCTAGAATAATTTCATTGAAATAATGTATAATGATAGCAGGATATAAATAGATATAAATAGGTAGATATAGATTTATAATCTCCACTTTAGTCCTTCAGTGAGATAAAGGAGAATGTAGCCTGGAAAAAATGAGAGGGTAAGCATCCCCTAAACCTTGAGATGGGTGAGGCTGAATTTTTGGGAAATGGGGGAGCTCTGCGTCCCAGCTATACACAGCATTCCAGATGGGGCTCAGAGAGGGACATCTGAGGTTGGTCTCTAAGGGCCTTGGCCTCAAAAGCAGCATTAAGGACTCTGTGGGCCAATGGGGAGGACCTCTCAAATGGACATTTCTAAGCTGGTCCAGTACAGTTCTATGAGAAAAAATGACAAAAGACCAGTATGTGTAAAAGCATTATGAAGCAGAATAAACAATATAAAGACACTATGGGATATAGGCCACTTACCACCTCCACTTGCCCCAACTTGAGTCTTCTAGAACCCTAAGAAGTAGGAGCTCCAAATCAAGACTAATATTAGGTTCCTTACTGCCTTGGTAATTGAAGACTAGACTCATAATAATTGTTTTTTAAAAGGTGAAATTCTGGGACACCTGGGTGCCCAGTTGGTTAAGCTTCCAACTCTTGATTTCAGCTCAGGTCAGGATCTCAAGGTTCATGAGTTCAAGCACTGTGTCAGGCTCCAGTTTGAGATTTTCTCTCTCTCTCTCTCTGCCCCTCCCCAATTCATGTGAACATGCTCTCTCTCTCTCTAAAAATAAATGAACTATAAAAAAAATAAAAAATGAAAAAACAAAAAAGGTGAAGTTTTTTTAACTCAAACAAGACAAGGCATGAGTTTTGAAGTTTTTCTGACTGTAGTTTAAATACTAGCTATGTATATGACCATGATTAAATGACAAATTCACTAAGCTTTGGTTACCATATTTGTAAAATCATAACATACCTAAAGGCAAAGGTATAAAAATTAATAATTCATAAATTGATGTGGCATATAGTATGTGCTCAATAAGTGGCAGCTATTAGCATCATCATCATCATCATCATCATTATTTTATAATCGTGTTCCATTATACAGAAAAGAAAAGGTGAGCTTTCCACAAAAGGGAGTCTGGAGAAAGTGCTGAGAAACACAACACAGATCTCCTTCAGGACCCAGGTATTCTTAAACTGGGCTACCTGGTGTACAGATCACATATCACATGCACTAGCAGAAGCTATGAGATCACTTGTAGAACTGGATCTGAGGGTGCTAAAACAAGGCGGCATAGAACATTAAGTTGGATAAGGAAGAATCTATCACTATGAAAGTGTTCTCCTGTAAGACAGGATTTAACATTCTGCAAGGACTTCAGGAGACACTGCTACTCAGATGATGTTGGAAGCACAAAGTTGTGGCCTGTGTCAGGTGAATGAGAAATATTAGGGGTGCCTGGCTGGCTCAGTCGGAAGAGCATACAACTTGATCTCAGGGTCATGAGTTTGAGTCCCACGTTAAGTGTAGTAGAGATTACTAAAAATAAATAGATAGATGATAGACAGATAGATAGATAATAGAGAGATAAATAGATAAACAAATGAACGAACGAACAAGCAAACTGTTTTTAAAAAAGACGAAATTCTTCACTCCTAGATAGACTAGCTTAATGTGGAGGTGCAAGCTGAAAATTGACAGCTGGTGGTGTACCCAGCCACCTGCTTTGTGTGAAAAGTGGTAATGATATATATGGTGTCCTGAGAAACAGCAAACGGCTTGGCTGATTGGACCAACCCTGTAAGGAAAAAGACTAGGAGACTTGGAACGGAGAAGTCTGAGAAAGAAGCACGTAACTAAACATAGTGGAACGGACCCGGCATGTGATACCTGCATACTGCATATTATGCACGTGTGAACCAAGTGTAACGTGGCACCCAGAAGACCTACTGGCGCATCTGTTGACACTGCCCTATCCAGTGTGAAGGAGAGTCTCACTCTCACATTCATTCACAGATAGTGGGGAAGATCACTTCCCTGGAAATCTCCTGCGCTGTGTACATATCTCTGAGTCTATTTCCCAAGGAACCCAATCCAAGAAAATGCCAAACTAAACATTCATAACTTAAAAGGAAATACAGGGGTACCTAGGTGATCCAGTTGGGAGAATGTGTGATTCTATATTTCAGGTCAGGTCATGACCCCAGGGTTGTGGGATCAAGTCCTGTGTCAGGCTCTGCACTGAGTGTGGCGCTTGCTTAAGATTCTCTCTGTCTCTCTCTCATCCTCTCTCTCTCCCCCTCCCCTCACCCCTCACCCATCTCCCCCATTTGTGCTTGCTTGCTCTCTCTCTAAAATAAAAAATAATAAAAATAAATAATTTTAAAAATAAGGAAAGACAATGGAAATTTTGTATGGAAAGATAATTAATACTTTCATCATAAAATGCGTGTTTTAAATCCCTGAATATTTTAAAGAAGACTCAAGCAAGTAGCTAAAATTGTTATGGCCACCACCCACCCTACACCTGCCAACCATACAAACACACAGACTCACAACTCACAGACGTCCCCCTGCACACACACACACCACCCATTCCTTGGAACAAAAAAGAACAGAACAGTGGGATTTCTTACAAAATCAGATTTCAGGTGGGGAAAAACCAGAATACAATCTAGAATGTGCACAACATACATATCAGGCAATAAATGATTAATTAAATGTGTGATGTTTAACTACATGATGGAATATTATACCAGAAATGAAAATGGTTTCATTTAAGGATATTTAATGACATGTTATTACAAAGTTTGACATATTACAAAGTGAATAAAATATAAAACAAATATGATACCACTTGACACCCATTAGAATGGCTATTATCAAAAAACAAACAAATCAGAAAATAACAAATGCTTATACAGATGTAGAAAAATTGGAACCCTTGGGCATGGTTGATGGGAAGGTAATATGATGCAGCTGCTAGAGAAAACAGTGTGATGTTTTCCAAAACAAAATTAAACACAGATTACAATATGATCCAGCAATTCCACTTCTGTATATACAAAAGAACTGAAAACAGCGGGTGCCTGGGTGGCTCAGTTGGTTAAGACTCCGACTTCAGCTCAGGTCATGATCTCATGGTACGTGGGTTCAAGCCTCATATCAGTCTCTGTGCTGCCAGCTCTGAGCCTGGAGCCTGCTTCAGATTTTGTGTCTCCCTCTCTCTCTGCCCCTCCCCTGCTCACACACTGTCTCTGTCTCTGTCTTTCTCTCAAAAATAAACATTAAAATTTTTTTAAAAAGAACTAAAAACAGGATTATTTGAAATAGCCAAAAGGTGGAAACATCACAAATGTCCATAGACAGATGACTAAATAAAATGTGGTATATACGTACCTACGCTGGAATATTACTCAGCCATAAAAAGGATTAAAATTTCGATATACTGTACAACATAGATAAACCTTTAAGACATTACAGTAAGTGAAGTAAGCCACACACAAAAGAATAAATATTGCATGATTCTCATATTTATATGAGGAACCTAGAATAATCAAACTGGTAGACAGAAAATAGATCTATGGTGACAAGGAGTTACAGTGGGGAGGAATGGGGGTTATTGTTTAATGGGTATAAAATTTCACTGTGGAATGATGAAGAAATTCTGGAGATGGACCGTGGTGGTGGTTACACAACACTGGGAATGTACTTAATACCACTGAAATGTATACTTAAAAATGGCTATGGGGTGCCTGGGTGGCTCAGTCAGTTAAGCATCCAACTTTGGCTCAGGTCATGATCTCGTGGTGTGGGTTGGAGCCCCACGTCGGGCTCTGTGCTGACAGCTCAGAGCCTGGAGCCTGTTTTGATTCTGTGTCTCCCTCTCTCTCTGCTCCTCCCCTGCTCATGCTCTGTTCTCTTTCAAAAATAAATAAACATTAAAAAAACTGTTAAAAATGGCTAATGAGTCAATTTCATGTTTTGCATAATTTAAAACAGAAAAAAACATTTAAAAGCAACCAAATATGGTGCACTATAACACAGATTCTATCATGAGTATCTAAAAATCCTCCCTTCCCCTCTTCTTTCCTTCCTTCAAAAACCATATGGAACATTTAGTGTCAAATCCTAAATATTTAGAACACAAAGATTTCTGAGACAGAAAAGTCTCCTGTAAAGACTAGACAGAGCCATAATTTAATATGAGAAAAGAGATACTGAAGAGAAAATGTCACCACAATTTGATTAAAGGCTCTAATGATCATAAAGACAGAATGTTGGGAGAGCAATCAACTCTGCTGTACTCTGCCCCTAGTAAAGCTCTGGGATATTAGCAGTACAGCTGGCATGGAGCATTGATATCAAAACATGTTTTCAACAAAACAAATATTTTGAACACCTATCTCTAGGGAAATATATCACACCTAATTCAAGCCTTGCTTCTAAAAAACTTCTATCATGCCCATCCACCCACCCATGGAAATTTGTACTATGCATAACAGCCATTTACAGTCTCTCCCCAACATTCGACTATCAGTTGAAGACATTGCTATATCTCGTTTACCACTGTACCCCTACTGGGCATCCCGATGTCCATCACTTAATAAAAGCTCAAGACCTGTTGGCTGAATAAACATATGATAGAGAAGGAAGACAGAGGCTGAGTGTCCTTGGAGCCTATATGGGGACTGAGGATTAATGTCATTGCAAAAGATGGCATGCTATTTCGGGTCCAGAATAGAGCAGAATACCCCTTTGTCCCAAAAGTGATTGGTAAATTGAATGACAGCTTCTGTTGTTCAAAATTTCTTGGTGGAAATTCCAACAGTTTGTTGAACTGTTATGGGTTTAAGCTATATATTTATTAGACTATGATAAATCTCTGAATTAAAACTAAAATATCTAGAGTGAATGGATGATGAATAAATACATAAAATTTCTAACACCTCTGGAAAGATACGACTTATTTAAAAATTAAATTGAGAAAAAATGTATATTAGAACGGAAAACTGAAAATGTTTAAAGAGGCAATGTGTTAAGAAAAACATAGCTGGAATCAGATGCACTGAATGCTAGTCCCAATTCAACCACTTAAAACTGGGTAATCATGGATCAATTATTTAATCTTCTGGGCCCCAGTTTCCTTGTCTATAAAATGAGAACATTGAAGGGAAAACTCTCCAGGCTCTTTCGTGGCTATTTTCCTTGAATTCCACAACCATCACTATGGCTCGTTGTACTTCAGGTTCAAGTGAAGAATCACAGAATTTGTAACATCTATGATTATCATTGCATGTGTAGCTATAAGGTTTGCTTTGGAAAGATGACCAAATTACATTTAGAGAAGACAAAAAAAAGTTTTTTCCATGAATAGCAATAGGAAGATTACTAATCTAAGTATCCTCAGCAAATATGACATCAGTAATCTAAGATTAATGAGAAAATTAAAATCTCTCAGTTATTTTTCTTTTGTTTAAAGTATGGGGGCAGCCAAATGTCCATTGTCAATGAATGGATATATACATACAATGGAATATTACTCAGCAATCAAAAGAAACAAAATCTTGCCATTTGCAACAATGTGGATGGAACTAGAATATATTATGCTAAGCAAAAGAAGTCAGTCAGAGAAAGATAAATATATGATATCACTCACATGTGGAATTTAAGAAACAAAATAGATGAACACAGGGGAAAGGAAAGAAAAATAAGATAAAAACAGAGAGGGAGGAAAACTATAAGAGACTCTTAATTAAATACAGAAAACGGAGGGTTGCTAGAGGGGTGTTGGATCCGGGGAATGGGCTAAATGGGTGATAGGTTTACTTAATTAAGAGGAGGACTTGCTGGGATGAGCACTGGGTTCTACTTCTGAAACCGTTATTACATTATATGTTAACTAACTTGGATTTAAATAAAATTTTTAAAATAAATTAATTTTTAAAATAAATATGGGGGCACCTGGGTGGCTCAATTGGTTAAGCATATGACTTTTGATCTCACTTTTGATCTGTACCAGTTAAGCTATAAGTGCATAATTGTTTGGTCAAACACTTATCTAGATGTTTCTGTGAATGTATTTTTTCAGATGTGATTATTTAATTCAATAGACTTTAAGTAAAACAGATTACTCTCCATAATGCAGGTAAGCCTCACTTAAGTCTTAAGAGCAAAGATTCTCAAGGTAGAAATAATTCTCAAAACTGCAACATGGAAACCCTGCCTTAATTTCTACCTTGGTGGCCCTACAATACAAATTCAGACTTGCCAGCTTCTACAATAGCTTAAACCAGTAACTTAAAATAAATCTCCTCTCTCATTGACACATACATGAGTTCTGCTTCTCTCAAGAACCCTAACACAATGATCTTAACACGCTCATAAATGCTTTATTTCTTGTTGTTTAGTAAGTATGATTCTTCATTTAGGATAATTCAGGGGAAAGTTCTAGAAGATGCATCAAATAAATTCTCTGCTCAGTCATTCTCAATTTAAATTCATGATGTTGCTTGAAGCATACTGTTTCTTTATCTCCAAATACACTGCAGTCTTAGACTTGCTTTCCACTACTGAGAAAATTTTAGGGATATGAAATCTTAGAATTTTTGAGTTGCAATTGAAGAAACAGACTTAATTCAGATAATAATGATAGTGGTAGTAGCAGTAGTAGTAATTATAATAATGGTTCACACAACTAAAACATACAAAGCAGACCTGATTTTAGACCTAAAAGGCTTCCAACAATGTCAAGACCCCTGAGCCATCCTTGACTTTGACTTTTTCAGTGAAGAACTTACTCTTAGACATTCTCTAATATGGTAGCTCCTAGGTAATTCCAGCATTGTCTCATCCTACATCTAATAACTCCAGTGGAAACAGAGAGCCTCTAATTCTCAATAATTGCAACAAATTTCCAGAAACTACTCTAATGATCTCCTCTTATCATGTGCCTATATCTACGTAAATCACTATTGAGAGGACAGAATATGCTGATAAGCCAGGAATAAATCACTTCTTACAAATCAGAATATAGAAAGAAAGGGGAAAATACTGCACGGTTGATATGGGGCAAGAAGTAGGAAACAGAAAAATCACAAAGAAAAATGCTATTGCCAGAGGCCAGCACCATTTTTCAAGAACAAAACTTAAAAATAGAGGGTAATATTCTTTCTAGTGGGTATACTTGACCTAGAGGTCTATAAGAGACGGATTTCTAAAATGGCCCATGAGGTGCTCCCCACAATACCAACCTTGTAAAACCCCTTCTCTTGAAAAAAAACATCATTAGAGCCTGTGAATATGATAAAGTATGACTCCCATGATTATGTTACATTATATGACAGAAAGGATTTATCAGATATAATTAAAAGTCCCTAATGACTTTTAATGACATTAAAAGTGATTAATGACATTTAATCACTCCCTAGTGAATCAAAAGGGAGATTATCCTTGGTGGGGCTGACCTAACCAGATGAGTACTTTAAACGAGACTAGAAGCATCAGAGAACTCTTGTGCTGGATAGACATGTCATGAATGGTCTTTTCAATGGTGCCTTACGTCTTGCCTAAGGCCTGAGGGTGACCCCTAGGGGCTGAGAGCAACCCTAGCCAATTGTTAACATGAATACTAAGGTCTAGATAATTTTATAACCCAAAGAACTGAATCCTGCCTGTCAATTGCCTAAATGAGCTGGGAAGAACTCTCTCCAGCTACCAATGATAGGCCACAGCACTGGCCAACTACGGTTGTATCGCGTAGGGACTTCTGATCTACAGGAACGTTAAGGCAACTTGGTTTTTAAGATTGTGGTAATTTGTTACATGGCAAGGAAATGAACAGAAAGTCACTGCTTAAATTCCTTTGTGCTTCCATTTTCATGAGAAACAACAGGATGTACAAAAGTGCACACCATGTATGTTAATAATGACAATTGCAGTGTTAGAAACAAAGAATTTTCTTTGAGTATTTTTAGTTTCCAACAGTGGCAAATATGATGATTTTGAGATGTGAAATGTGCCCTTGCCTGCAATATGCCCTGAAGCTGAGTTTCAGGCATATTTTTTGGCAAAATAATCTGAAGCTTCATTTCACTTGCTGAGCTAGAGACAGAAAAATGTTGATTGTTTACATGGTTAATGCTCTTTCCTGTCACAAAGAGCAATGTGCATTTCTTGAAATCTGTTAAGTTCTTTTAAAGTTATGCCTTCTTATCTCTAAATCAGTAGATGCCTCCTGAAGCTTTAATACTCCAAAGAGATGGAGGAAATGCAGAAAATGTTTCCAAAAGATGTCCTTTCCTGTTGAACTAATGTAAATGAATTGTAGAATCTTTACCAACAATAATACATTCCGGAAGAACCAGGGGCCAGAAAATGTTGTTTCCTTCATGAATCTACCTTCTGACTCTGTGACCTTGGGAAAAGCTCGTCTGCATAGAAGACTGAATAAACCCCAGCAGAAAAAAATCAGTGAAAGGATTCCACGAAAATGAGGTGCTTTATGAATTCCAAAGTGTTAACTAAAATTAAAACACAGGATAACATATTTATTAAGTGGAGGGGTTTTTTTTCTCCCCAAAACAGTGTATTCTAGACAGTAGCATATTTAGAATGTAAAACTTTTAGGAATGATGAAGCCTGGGACATAAATTATCCTTGGATTGCACTGTAGAATGTATTTTATTGGAATGTTGATACTAGAAAACAAATTACACTAATCAGCCTGTTAAATAAACCTTAACCTCATAAATTATAGTATTTGTATACTTTGTAAAATGTATGTATAGGGACACATTTAAATGTTTAGTAAATTGAAGCAATTATTAATTAATTGTTACTGGCTTAAGAGTCTTGAGTTATTGGTGTAATTAAGGCTATTTGTATAAGAATGAATCTTGAATATAGAGGGATAGCTTTCTTTTTCTTTTCTTTTTCTTTTTTTACTTGCTTTAACCAGAGTTTAATAGGAATCAAAAACCATTTATATCCCAACAGGTAGGGTGCCAGTGGGTTAGAAATGATTTCAGTCAGGCAAAGCGAGGACTCAGACTTCTCACTGCTCTCTGGATATGAAGGTACAGTGAGAAGTTTTCTCCATTCCCTGGGTAATATTCATGAGGATGACTTACTCATGTTATAAGCTTATATAAACGAAGGAGAATGGTAGAGATCTGGGGGTACAAAGGGGAGAAAACTCATTACCAAGAAGGTGAAAAGGAGTATCTGGGGAAAAACAAAGTTGGCCTATTATGCAGATAAGTTCCTTCAGTAAAAGGAGTCTGTAAATAACTCTTCCAGTCACAGGCTCTCCTTTCCAATGTAAATTTAGGCACTTACAGTGCAGGCAAAGAACTTTTCCAATCTCTGCTAGGTATTTATTCCTTTTAACTTGAAATAATCTTTATGTCAAAGTGGCACATTTCGGGGCATCTCATCCTACACCACTTCATTATCTTTGCTTCTTTCTAGAAAGTTTTTTTGTAACATTTACTTAAAATGATCCCTGTATCCCATCATACACACAATCTTGCTATTCACAGAAAGTAAGAGAGCTTCTCTATAAATACATCTCACATAGAAAGCTCAGGGGTACCTCTGGAAATTGCATTGTCTGACCACTTCATGCTGCAGTTCAGAAATCCAGAATCAGATTTCCCCTGGACTCTCCCTGGATCCTACATTTGTTTTCCCATTGTTCTGGATGAAAGTCATTCCTCCATGACCAGGCACTCCACGTAGACAAGGATAGTTGTGAGTCTTGCTCAATGATACAGCATTCTCTATTTCCAAGAAATAACTACTCAGGGCAAAAAGAAAATTTTTATTGTAATATCTGCCTTGGTCTGTTTTTGATAAAAGTCCTTACAGCTAGAAAACTCTTTAAACTAGGATTATTTGATCAGGTCAGAACAAATCAGTGTCTCCAACTCACCAAACATAGATATTAAGTAAGAAGTAAATCCAGCCAATTTTGCCTTTTCTCACAAAACAGACTTGGGAACTAGAGAAAATGTACAACAAAGAACTATAGATTTCTAAAACAGCCTGGGTTTAATCTACTGACTGAGTCTCTGTAGTATTTTGAAAGTTGCGATGATGCCTGTTAGGTTGTCCTGATTATAAGATGATGCAGAAATCAATGTGTCAAATTCAAAGTTATTTAACACTATGTAAATTAGCTACTTAAAGCATGTTACACCTTTCCAAGGGGGATTTGCATTGGAGAAACAGTGGGGGTCAGGACTCAAACGCAGATCTTCTGCATTTCATCAAAAATGAGTTACTGGTTCATTTGTGCATTCTTGGGCAAATCATTCTAGCAGTTAAAAGAAAACAAGGAAAGTAATACTTAACACTAAAAGATTGAACCCCTTAGTAAAAAAAAAAATAAAGGAAATATAAAATGATAATGCTATTATAATTATTGTCATTTATTGCTATTGCTTTTGTGTCCAGCTTTCTCTAAGCTCCCATTACTACTATTATTATTCATCATTTTCCTTGCACACTGTCTAATGTTCAGGGAGCACATACCCAAGTGCTATGAACTATTCTAGAGATGATGTCTCCCTGTCTTCATCCATCCATAATACTGTATCAACTCTGGGGCAGAGAAGACCCAGTGAAATGCTGTTCCAGGAACTAAAGGAATAATTCAGGGATGAACTTTCATAGGAATCCTTCTAGGAATGTTGATACAGCTAGGAGAGGACCCATAAAGCAGGTGCCAGGTGCTGGTACAATAAAAAGGAATGAAATAATGCATCGGGCAAGGCCACTGCGTAATGAGATCTTTCATTCACCTGTGACTGAGGCAGAGCTCGGCTACTTCCTCACTAATTGACTCATTTTATTCACCTGTTATATGTATTACACTATAGTAAGTGCTAATAAAGATGAAACAGAAATTAACCCATATATAGGATGCAAATGGTGCCTAATTCCTTAACTTCCAGAAGCTTATAAGATTTTATAAAGATAAGCTACTAGAAAGAGCTAAGTCAAAGTAAAAAGTAGGATATTGAGACAGCATTACATGATAAAGCATAAGCTTCTATCAATATCAAAATTTCTTATAAAGTTATAGGAATTAAAAGTGTATGTTACTTGTGGAAGACTAGACACATAGATCAATGAAAAAAACAGATTATAAACAATCTTGTAAATGTAAATGAAAACAACAAGGAGATATCACTTCCACCAAATAGATTAAATATTCAACAATACCAACTGTTGGCAATAGTAGTAGGTAAAGGGAACTCATTCATAAGATAGAACATCAGAATAGCTCTAGGACATGGGGCACCTGGGCGGCTCAGTCAGTTGAGCAACTGACTTCAGGTCATGATCTCACAGTTCGTGAGTTCAAGCCCCACGTGGGGCTCCATGCTGATAAGCCCGGAGCCTGTTCAGACTGTGTTTTCCTCTCTCTCCCTGCCCCTCCCTGGTTTGTGTACTCTCGCTCTCTCTCTCTCTCTCTCAAAAATAAATAACTATTTAAAAAATTTTTTTAAAGAATAGCTCTAGGAGAATGATTTAGCAGCATTTAGAAAAATCCAAAATACTTAAATCCTATATGACCCAACAATTCAATATCTAAGTGTTTTTCCTACAGAAACTCTGCCCAAATAAATACATATAAATGATGCCTCATTTTTGTAAAATCTTGGTATTTTACACTGAAAATATAATGGCAATTGACCAGAAAACAGTTTTAAGACAAATAGGACCATAGATTTAGAATTTAAAAAAAAAACTTGATTTACTTAGAATTTCATTGCAGGAAGGGAAAGGGTAATATTTACCATCTAGAAGTTTGGCAAATGCCATACCTTAATATTTCCTTAATATCAAAATCATAGGCTTTCTTTAATATATATGTACTTACTAAGAAAAAGCCCTCCAAGATTTCCTTGGCCTTGCAGGGGAGGAGAAGCTTTCTGACATTCAGATAGACCTCATGATAGTAGCACACAAAGAGTGGAAC
The DNA here is from genome assembly GCF_008692635.1 of Crocuta crocuta. Taxonomy (NCBI): domain Eukaryota; kingdom Metazoa; phylum Chordata; class Mammalia; order Carnivora; family Hyaenidae; genus Crocuta; species Crocuta crocuta. The sequence continues at coordinate 5,919,212 of NW_027531334.1, forward strand.
CACCATCATGTATCAGCAATCTTCAAAAGGTTAGGAAAAAGATATCCCTACAAAATATGCTTGAAACAGGATTAGGATGCTTTTCCAATAAAATGTTAAGTACCTATTATTTTGTTAAAACTTCTCTAACTACTACTAGGTAACACTGATTTAATGAGGATTATTTTTCATCAGCAGGCAAATAAAATGTACATTTATTCAATGTATTTATATGAATGAAATCAACCTATATGTATCAGAATGGGGACAGACTTAAGTAAAATAAATGGCTGCAAAAAGATATGTGTAGTACGATAGTTACATGCATTACTAAGAAACAAGGAATCTAAAGTTTTAGGCTACCTATACGGGTAGAAAAACTATGAGCTGAAAGGATATACACTAAATTTTTCATAGACGTTGTCTTTGAGGAGGGGAAATTAGGCAGTGGAATTGAAAAGGGAGGGTTTATATTTATCAATAATAGTATAGTTCTTTTATATTTATATATCTGAATAAAATTTAAAAATTACATTTCATAATTATCAAGGCAGGTATACATGTAACTATTGAATTGTTTGTTTTTTCAACTCTGTCAATTTTGGCTTCATGTACTATGGGCACTGTAGTAAGATGTAAATGCATTTATAATGTTGTATCTTGCTGATATAGTGACTCTTTTAGCATAATGAAATATCCTCTTTGTCTCTAGTAGTTATTTCTTACATTAAATTTTATTTGATTTATAATATTAATACAACTATTCCAGTTCTCTCATGCTTAACTGTTCATGTCATTTACATTTTTTCATCATTTTATTTTCTACCTTTGTGTATCTTTTAACCTGTCTCTTATCCAGTTTGATAATCTTTGCCTTTTTTGTTTTTTAAGAGAGAGAGAGCATGAGTTGGGAAGAGGGGCAGAGGGAGGGAGAGTGGGAGAGAGAGAGAGAAAGAGAGAGAGAGAGAGAGAGAGAGAGAATCTTACGAAGACTCCATGCTCAGCAAGGAGCCCAATTCAGTGCTCTATCTCATGACCCTGGGATCATGACCTGAGTCAAAATCAAGAGTCAGACACTCAATTGACTGAGTCACCCAGATGCCCCTGTAATCTTTACTCTTTGATAGAGTTTGGTTCAATTACTAATAAGGTTAAATTTATATCTACCATTTTGCTATTTGTTTTCTCTATGACTCATGAATGCTTTTTTCCTTGACTTCTCCTTAACTAACATTGTCTTTAATGCCACAAATTAAACAATAGTGTTATGTTAGTCTAAGTCCTCAAGACACAGGCACCAGGATAGATTAAATAAGCATGGTTTTTATTAGGGAAAATCTCTTTCAGAGAAAGTGAGATAGAGTTTAGGACAGTTACTAGACCATGAAGCAAATTTCATCCTGAGTGAAGATGTAAAGGAAAGACCGTTGAGTTATATAGCATTCTAAAGTGCCATAGAGGTCTGTAAGCCAAATATCTCCATCAAAGTTATTCTGTATTTCTCATGAGTAGATCTGTCTTGGTATTTCCATGCACTCACTCATTGGTTGGCAAGAGCACAAGGAAATAGTGAACTTAAGAGTAAATACAAAGATGAATTTCACAATGAAGAATCTAGAGCTGTTAGTCATGCCCTTATATAGTTATAGGAGATCTGGAAGATGAATTTTCATGGCTGGTACATCATCATTACCTACTAGGGGCAATGTTACTTTACATTCATCTATAGGCTTGTCAATGTCTTTGCCTATCATTTCTTCTTCCATATCAGACTTTTTTCTGGGTTGATTTTTCTTCTTGAAGTTCATTTTATAAATGTTTCCATAGTAAATCTCTGTGTTGCAAATTCTCTTTTTAAAAAAGATTTTATTTATTTTCTAATGCTTATTTATTTATTTTAAGAGAGAAAGAGAGACAAAGAGCACAAGCAGGGAAGGGGCAGAGAGAGATGGAGAGGGAGAATACCAAGCAGCTCCAAACTGTCAGAGCAGAGCCCAATGTGGGGCTTGATCCCACAAATTGTGAGATCATGTCCTAAACCCAAATCAATAATAAGTTGGATACTTAACTACCTGAGACACCCAGGCACCCCTTTAAGATTTTATTTTTAGGTAATCCCTATACCCAAAGTGGGGCTTAAATTTATAATACTGAGATCAAGAGTCACATGCTCTGCAGATTGCCAGTCAAAACCCCTCTCAGTTTTTGTTTTTTAAAACAATGTTTTTCAGCCTCATTCTTGAAGTTTAAACTTAATAAGGACAATCAAGTAAGTTGACATTTTTCCTAAGGTGGGGTTTTTTTTATCTTTACTTTTTTTTTTTTTTTAATTTCTAGGAGAGAGAGAGAGACAGCATGAGCAGGGGAGGGTCAGAGAGAGAGGGAGATACAGGCTCTGAAATAGGCTCCAGGCTCCGAGCTGGCAGTCAGCACAGAGCCCGACGCGGGTCTCGAACCCATGAACCGCGAGATCATGACCTAAGCGAAAGTCGGACGCTTAACCGACTAAACCACCCAGGTGCCCCTTATCTTTACTTTTGAGAGAGAAAGAGCATGCATGAGCACCCAAGTGGGGGAGGGTCAAGGAAAGAAAGCGACAGAGAATCTGGAGTAAACTCTGCCCTGACAGCAGAAAGCCCAATGATGGACTTGACTGAGCTGAGCTGAACTTGGACACAACTAACTGAGTCACCCAGGTGCCTCTTCCCTAAGATTTTTTAAAGTTATTATTCTTCTGTCTACAAGTTTCCATTGTTATTTTAAAAACAATCTAGCACTGGTTTAATTATGATTCCTCAGTAGGTAATCTGTCTTTTTCCTCCACTGTTTGAGATTTTTACTTTGTGGTGTTTTGAAAAGTCATTACAATATTCCAGGAGTGGATTTATTTTTATTTATCTTTCTTGGTATACTTTGAACTCTCTGTATTTGTGGATTCATTTCTTTATTTCTAGAAAGCTGTCAGCTATTATTTCTCTGATATTCTCTCATCTCTTTTCCTCAAATATAATTACTCATTCTATCTTCAATAGCTTTTAGCTTCTCTTTCATACTTTCTAGGTCCTTGTCTCTCAGTGTTTTATTATGTAATTTCTTCAAAACTATCCTTCTGTTTACTAATTTTTAATTCAGGTATGTGTCAGTTGCTATTTAATTCATGCTTTTAGGTAATAAGACCATTAGAAATTGTCATTCCTAAAACTATTTAGTTTTCACATCTGACTTAAACTATTTTCTTTGTTTATCTAACAAATAATTTTATTGTGCTGTGAATGCCATTCAGATTATCTAAACCTCCATACAACCAGAGGCAAAAATACCAGATTTCATAAGACCGCATAAGCTTAAATAATGTTACATTTAATTATATTTTCAGGTTTGCTTCAGGGACATTCATTAGCATTTATTAGGCTTTACTCAAATCTCAATGATGATTTTCATCATTTATACTTCAGATTTTTATTATCTTATTTAATTCTCCCTTATTCTATATTTTTACAGTGTTTATTTATTTACTTATTTTTAAATGAGTATAGTAGGCACATAATTTTACATTAGTTTCAGGTGTATAATTTAGTGATTTGACAAATTTATACATTAGGCTATATTCACCAAGACTATAGCTACCATCTCTTCCATACATCACTATTACAATATCATTGACTGTATTCCTTTTTTTTTTTAATGTTTTATTTCTGAGAGAGAGAGAGAGAGAGACAGCATGAGCAGGGGAGGGTCAGAGAGAGAGGGAGACACAGAATCTGAAGCAGGCTCCAGGCTCTGAGCTAGCTGTCAGCACAGACCCCTACATGGGGCTCGAACTGTGAGATCATGACCTGAGCCAAAGTCAGACGCTTAACCTACTGAGCCAACCAGGAGCCCCTCATTGTCTATATTCCTTATGCTGTGCCTTTTATTTCCATGACTTACTTACTTCATAACTGGAAGCCTGTACCTCCCACTCCCCTTCATCTATTTTGTCCAACCCCTCATAGCTCTCCCCTCTGGCAATCATGTTAGTTCTCTGTATTTCTAGGTCTGATTCTACTTTTTGTTTGTTTATTCTTTTGGGGTTTTGTATGTTTGTTATTTGTCTTTCTCAATTTGGCTTATTTCACTTAGCATAATACCCTCTATATCCATCCATGTTGTTTCAAATGGCATGATATCATCGTTGTTACGGCTCAGTTATATGACTTTATGTATACACTTCACATTTTCCTTATCCATTCAACTATCAGCAGACACTAAATCACTTCCATTATCTTGGCTACTGTAAAAAATGCTGCAGTGAATACCAGGGAGTGTATATCTTTTTGAATTAGTGTTTTCCTTTTCTCTGGGTAAATACTCAGCAATGGAATTACTAGATCATATGTTTTTATCTTTAATTTTATGAGGATCCTCCTTCCATATTGTTTTCCACAGTAGCTGTTCCAATTTACATTCCCACCAACAGTGCACAAGGTTTCCTTTTTCTCCACATCCTCACCAATACTTGTTATTTTGTGTCACTTTGATTTTTGCTGTTCTAACTCATGTAGGATGATATCTCATTGGGGTTTTGATTTGCATTTCCCTGATGATTAGTGGCATTTTAAAATATTTATTTATTTTTGAGAGAGAGAGAGCACAAGCAGAGAGAGAGAGGGACAGAGGATCCAAAGTGGGCTCCATGACGACAGCAGAGAGCCCGATGTGGGGCTTATCTAAACAAACCACAAGATCATGAACTGAGCAAAAGTCAGACGTTCAACCAGGTAAGCCACCCAGGCACCTTAATGATATGTTACACTGAGCATCTTTTCATGTGTCTGTGGCCTATTCAGGTCTTCTGCCCATTTTTTTAAATGGATTGTGGTTTTTTTTGCTGTTGAGTTGTATAAATTCTTTATATTTTTATATTAACCCCTTATTGGATAGATCATTTGCAAATATCTTCAGTAGGCTGTCTTTTTGTTTTGTTGATTTCTTTCACTGTGCAAAAGCTATTTATTTTGATGTAGCTTCAGTAGTTTATTTTAGCTTCGGTTTCCCCAGGCTTAGGAGACAGCTCTAGAATAATGTTGTGGCCAATGTCAGAGAAACAACCACCTGTGTTTTCTTCTAGGATTTTTATGATTTCAGGTCTCACATTTAGGTCTTTAATCCATTTTGAATTTATTTTTGTGTATAGTATTAGAAAGTGGTCTAGTTTCACTCTTTTACATGTAGCTGTCCAGTTTTCCCAACACCATTTATTGATAAGACTATATTTTCTCCATTGTATATTCTTGCCTCCTTTTTCATAGATTAATTGACCATATAATTGTGGGTTTATCTCTGGGGTACTTATCATGTTTCACTGATCTATATATCTATTTTATGCCAGTGCTATACAGTTTTGATTACTACTGCTTTGTAGTATATATTGAAACTTGATATTGTGATATTTCCAGCTTTGTTTTTCTTTCTCAGGATTTCTTTATCTATTTGGGGTCTTCTGTGGTTCCATGCAAACACTAGTATGCATTGTTCCAGTTCTGTGGGAAATGTTGTTGGTATTTTGACAGAGATTGCACTGAATCTATAGAATGCTTCATGTATTATGGTCATTTTAAAAATATTCATTCTTCTAATCCATGAGAATGGAATACCTTTCCATTTCATCTTCAGTTTCTTTCATTACTATTTTATTGTTTTCAGGTACAGGTCTTTCACCTCTTTTGTTATTTCTAAGTACTGTACTTTATTATTTTTGGTGTAATTATAAATAGTATTTTTATAATTTTTCTTTCTACTACCTTGTTATTAGTGTATAGAAACACTACTGATGTCTGAGTATTAACTTTGTATCCTGCCATTCACTGAATTAATTTATTATGTCTAATACTTTTGTTGATGGAGTCTTTAAGATTTTCTATGTATAGTATCATGTTGTCTGCAAATAGTGACAGTTTAACCTTTTCTTTCCCAACATTTCTCTTGCTTTTATTTTATTTGCTTGTCTGACTGCTGTAATTAGAACTTCCAGTACTATGTTGAATAGAGATGACAGGAGTGGATATCCTGACCTTAAAGGAAAAGCTCTCAGTTTTTCACCACTGAGTATGATGTTAGCTGCGGGTCTTATCATGTTGAGGTACATTCCTTTTAATCCCATTTTGTCATGAGTTTTTATCATGAATGGGTATCAAATCTTGCCAAATGCTTTTTCTGCATCTATTGAGATCATCATATAACTTTTATCCTTGTTTCGTTGATTTGGTGTAAGACCTTGATTAATTTGCAAATATTAAATCATCCTTGCATCCCCAGAATAAACTCCATCTGATTGTGGTAAATGATCTTCTTAATGTATCACTGAATTGATACATGTTTACTAACCTGTTGTTGAGGATTTTTGTATCTATGTTCATCAGGGACATTGGCCTGTATTTTTCTTTTTCTGTGGTATCTTTATGTGGTTTTGATATCAGGGTAATGCTGGCCTTGTAGAATGAAAGTTTTCCTTCCTCTTCTATTTTTTTGGAATGGTTTCAGAGAATAGATATTAACTTTTCTTTAAATGTTCAGTAGAATTCACCTGTGAATCCATCTGGTCCCGGACTTTTATTTTTTGGCGGTTAATTGATTGTTGGTTCAATTTCACTACTTGTAATTTCTGTTCAGATTTTCTGTTTCTTCCTGGTTCAGTTCTGTAGATCTCTAGGAATTTATCTATTTCTACCAGGTTGTCCAGTTTGTTGGCTTATAACTTTCATAATATTCTCCTATAATCCTTTGTATTTTCATGGTGTTAGCTGTTACTTTTCTGTCTCGTTTTTTATTTTATTTTTCTCTTTTATTCTTGATGAGTCTGGCTAATGGTTTGTCAATTTTCTTTATCTTTTTCAAAGAAGCATCTCTTGGTTTTACTGATTTTTTTCTATGATTTTTTAAAAATCTCCCTGTCATTTATTTATGTTCTGATCTTTATTTTCCTTTTTCTTCTCATCTTAATTCTTTATTTCTTGATTCTATTTTGCAATATATGTCATATTTTTGACATAAATTCATATCAAATTCATAATAAAGTACTACCTGAGTCACCTAAGTGCTGTGTGTTTTTAAAATAAGCTGTATCTAAAATATTCAGCTGGAACTGACTCAAGTGTATTTCTAAGAAAGACGAGCATTTCAACATACATTGCGGTAGTATCCTAAGAGATATTGAATTTGTGATTCAAAACAACATCTATTCAATGTACGGGGGAAAATCGTTTTGCACTTTCAAGTACAATATTTATGAATGTTAATAAATTATAAATTACCTGTTCAAAATGCAGCATTAGCATTATGATTCAGGAATCCAAACCGATCATAAGCGCTTTAAAAAATTAACTTGTAAATTCATATACATCAAAGTTCAATGGATATAATTTCAAACTATAGATAATTAACTATATGTTAATACATGCTTAAAAGATGCAGAAAAATAAATTTATCTAGAAATTCAAAATAATCATGCAATATATCATACTATCCTTAAGATGTCTAGATTATAGGATTAGAGTGCTATATTTTTATAAAAGAAAATTTAAATATTAAATTAATGCTTCAAAGATATATATATAGATTCTCTGGTAGTGTTAAAAATGTAACTGGATTTTGGGGTGCCTGGGTGTTTCAGTTGGTTAAGTGTCCAACTCTTGATCTCAGCTCAGGTCATGATCTCACAGTTTGTGGGATCAACCCCCACAATGGACTCTGTACCGACAGTTTGGAACTTGCTTGAAATTCTCTCTCTTGCTTTCTCTCTGCCTCTTACCTTCTCTCTCTAAATAAATAAATAGATAAACTTAAAAACTCTAATTGGGTTGTATTGTATATAAACTTAGTCTTCAATAATATGGACATTTTAACATGCCATCACCAACTATTATTAGACTGATATCTTGCTTTAGATATACATGCTTTTCTATGGTATTTAGTTATTATATGGGCATATTAATTAATATTATATATTGAAGGGAAGCAAATTTCAGATTTGATGTTTTTAAGTATACGCTTCAACTTAAAAGTTGCATATATGTTTTTGGCCACTGTAGGAGAACACTAAACATTCTAGCATTGTTAGAGTTATCTAAAAATCATGAAGGGAAGTGTGTCTGAGTCCTAACATTGTTGAGCCTGAGCCATTTTAGAATAACTTAACTCCAGACTTTCTGTAATGTGAGGTAATGTCTGTCTTTGTTATTTAATTAACATTTGATTGGATATTCTGTTATATGCAGTCAAATCCTTCCTAACAAATAAACAGACATATAATTTTTTTGGAATGTAAGAATTATTCTACTCACCAATAGGTTAAAGGAGAAAATACTGAAAAGAAGTGGTTGCTAAAACTTGATACACATTCTTAAGGAAAATTCTTAGCCAACTCTGAATCAAAAGAAATTTATTTAAGGTTATCCGCTAGAAGACCATTCCTCTAGAAGACCGTTAGTCAAAATGAAAGCAGAATATCCTCTCTCACTAATACTTGCATCATTATACTGAAGATCATAGCCTCTGCATTTACACATAACACACATAATGAGGTATAAATATTAGAAATAGACCAAATTCTTATTAATTGTAGGTGATTTCACAAAATCAAATACTTAAAAAAACTCTGGAATAACTGCTAAAAGACAATGTAACCACAGGCCTTGCTAATTTAAATATAACATGTCTAGGGCACCTGGTGGCTCAGTCGCTTGAATGTCAGATTCTTGGTTCCGGCGCAATTGTGGATTCAAGTTCAGTGCAGAGCCTGCTTGGGATTCTCTCTCTTCCTCTCTCTGCCCCTCCCCTGCTTGCATACTCTCTCTCTCAAAATAAATTTTAAAAAAAGAAAGAAAAAAAAAGAAAAATATTTTTAAAAAGTTAAAAATAAATACTACATACCTAACACATACTTTTTTTTTCACTCCACAAATATTTATTGGGTGTTCTCCCATGTGTCAGTTACTGCTAGATCTTGGAGATTCAAGTCAAGCAACACAGCACAGTCCCTGACATTTACGAAATTATGTCTACTATGAGCGACAGACACTAATAAAATATTTACACTAACATAAATCACAGAGTACAATAAGTCCCCTTAATGAAATGTACAGTGATCTATAGGAGAACTGAACTTCATCAGGGAGACTGAAGAAAAATCATGAATATAAGAGATTTAAAGAATGATGAGACATTAATTAGATGAGGCAGAGGAAGAAGGGGAAAATGTTTCCAAAAGAAAAATGACACATGCAATGACACTTGAAAGGAGCATAGCCCATTAAAGAAACTGAAGGATGCCCAGTGTGCCCAGTGAGACAATTCCCTATGGTATTTATGGACATCCTGTATCAGCCGTTGTGCTCAACTATCTTTCCAAGGATGTTTGTATAGCAACAACCATGGAAGATAGAGATATTGTCTTTTCCTGGGGGGCAAAAAAGCATATTTATTTCCTGACCAGACTAATAAAAATACCCTCCTCTAGGTCAAAGACTGGACAAGTTTGCTAGTAGCATATTTATAAGATTACTGGTTTCCTAAGCTCATTGTCCATCAGTGACATAGACCCATTATGTACAAGGCATCTACCTGTGCCTCCAACCACATCATCCTCATGAGACTTGGAATCATGAAGAACCAAAGTGAACAAGAATCTGCATGCTGTACTGTGCACAATAATATCCTTTGTCTCTGATCCAAGAACCTTGTGTCTTCTGCTAGATCCATGAAACTGTGGGAGACTACATCATCAGCTTTCACATAGCATTAAAACTTAAGGCCCTTCACATTTCATGGCAAATCTGAGTGAAGCAAAGACAACTGGGGAGTGAATGGCAAAATATGAATCTGGAAAGGAAAATAGGATCTTATGATACACAGTCAGAAGTAATATTGCAAATATTTAACAATCATTAGGCACACACCAGGCAGTCTGAATAAACACAAGAGAATCATATGAGTCATTAACAAATCAATATGATCTTAGGGTTACATAACAGCTGAATATAAGCCTTAGCCATGAATGTTTTATTTTTATTTTAAGAAGAGTATAAAATCATCATAGGATGTTTAGCCAGGTAATGATACCAATATTTAATTTTTGATAAGATTACTCTAATGAACGTTAAATGTCATTTATAATCATGGATTAAATTCTGAATGGGGGGCTATGTTTTACTACTAAAGATATTAATGGAAAATTGAAAATTTGTATCAAAATCTATAGATAATAGAATTATATTTTTGTTTCTGATTTTATTTTATTTTTTTAATATTTTTTATTTATTTCTAGGAGAAAGAGAAAGAGACAGCATGAGCAAGGGAGGGTCAGAGAGAGAGGGAGTCACAGACTCTGAAATAGGCTCCAGGCTCTGAGCTGACAGTCAGCACAGAGCCCGACGCGGGGCTCGAACCCACGAACCGCGAGATCATGACCTAAGCGAAAGTCGGACGCTTAACCGACTAAGCCACCCAGGCGCCCCATGTTTCTGATTTTAATCATCATACTGTGTTTATGTAAAATGATTTCTCATTTTTAAGAAATACACACTGAGGTGTTTAAAGGTAAAAATGTACAATGCTTGCAATTTACTCTCAAAATTTTCCTTCTAAACGTATGAAAAGAAAGAGAGAAAAGAGGAAGGAAGGAGGGAGGCAGGCAGAGGGGAAGAGAAAGAAGGAAGGGGGTCAGAGAGAGAGAAGGAAGGAAGGAAGGAAAAGAGAAAATAGTAACTAAATATAGTAAAATGTTAAGATTTGGGAAATCTAGGTGAAGTTTATATGGAACATTTTTATTTTTGAATCTTTTTTGTAAATCTAAATTTAGTTAAAAATAAAAATCTTAAAAAAAGATTACTTTGTTTACAATAGGAGAAATGTTTTAGAGGGGGCTATATAGTAGGCAAGCAAAGTATATGTCTAAATAATAATCTAATTTTTAGATGCAAATCAAGTACATTATCTCCTGATTTAGTTGACTTCTACCTTCCCACCACAAGATGTGATCCAGTCATCTATTTTCAGTTGATCTTTTATTATTCAGACATTCTTAATATTTCTGAGCAGTTTTACTCCATCCTTATTATCTTAGAAGGGTAAAGGTTTTCCTTATTCCTCTTCTCAAGTTTCGCTAAAGAGTATTTTCCTAAAATCTCTATTTCTGAAAACCGATTCCACTTCATCATTTAAAATTTCCTAGCTTTCTCCCTGCAAAGCCTTTATTCCACATTCATGATCCAACCTGATTTCCACACTTAGTGACAGTCTCATCTACTTCTCCATTGCTTCGTGCAGCTCTGAAATTAACTAACGTATATTGTTAGTTTGCCCAGCATAGTCCCATCTGCAGACATAATGAGCAATCTCTCTACTCCATCACTGGGGAAGATGCTAACTAATTATTAAATTTTAAGGTAGAGTATGATCAATCTCTCTCTCTCTCTCTCTCTCTCACACACACACACACACACACACACACACATATGGGTACATACAGGCTAATTCTAAACTTCTGGAAGGATTAGATGAGAGAGGTTCTTTCATCTATCTCAATAACAGCCTGTCTGCTTCCTGAATGCATTTCTGTTATGCTATTTGTGGTTATTCCACTGATTAAAGACAATAATTTTATAAAAATATATATTTCTTAGGGCACCTGGATGGCTCAATCAGTTAGCATCTGACTTCCACTCAGGTCATGATCTCATAGTTCGTGAGTTCAAGTACCACTTCAGGTGAGCACAAGCTCCACTTCGGATGAGCCCCACTTCTCTCTCTGCTCCTGGTAAGATTTTCTCTCTCTCTGCCCCTCGCTCACTTGTGCCCTCTCTCTTTCAAAATATATATATATTACTAAGATTTTATGAAAATGTATGTTTATATGAATGATCTTATATATATACTTATATTTATATATTTTATATATTATAAAATATATTAAATTTAATTCATATAATTAAATTTATTATATATCATTTATATTTTTATATATATTAGGACTTAGGAACTCCTGGAACTGTGGGAGAATCTCACACTTGATCAACAAAAGCACTCTCATCTGCACCCTATTTGCATCTAGACTGTGACACATTGAAAACTGGGTGAGTTATTTAAATATCAGAAGCAAAGACAGCTCAGCTGGCTGTTTCTTTTTCTTTCTTTCTTTTTTAGTTTTATTTTATCTATTTTCTGAGAGAGAGAGAGAGAGATTCCAGTCAGGCTCTGCACTGTCAGCACAGAACAGAATGTGGAGCCCGAACCCACCCACGTACTGTCAGATTGTTACCTGAGCCGAAATCAACAGTCGGTAGGTTAACCAACTGAGCCACCCAGGTGCCCCTCAGCTGGCCTTTCCTGACCTGCGTGGAGGTTGCAGCGATGTCGGAGTGGCCTGGGTCATCAGCTTACCTTCACTATAATGTAGGAAACTTAGATCTGGGTGAACTTCTCAGAAAAAAAAATGCTGTAGTTGACTCCACCTTTGCTTTTCTCCAATGGAGGAAGTATTATCAAAAGCACATTTTATGGAAGGGAAACAAAAAGGAAGCAAAGAGGTACAGAAGTCCTGGGTCCCCGTTCCTCCCAGTCTCTGAACATTCTTTACATATCGACAGGATACACTCACTCATGAGCAGCAAGCTGACCTCAAGATGTTACCAAAATCATAGCAGAGAGGATTAGAAAGAGGCCAAATGTATCTTTAGAAAGTAATCAGATAAGAGTAGCAGCTGCCATTTCAATCACAAAATCAGGTCATGTTTTATTAGATAACATTATGGCAGTAGTTAGCATTATCAAAGAAACAAATGTGGCCCTATAGAATTTGCAGCTGAGGGACAGAGGCAGGAAATGGCATTCAACTACACTCAGCACAATCAGTGTAATTAACATGAGTATTGCATTTGGGTCACCCCATGGACTGCACAGAGGTAGAAGGGTCAAATAGGTGACCTTTGACTTTGCCCTTCAGCCCTACCGTTTTCTGCTTCTGTGTAACAAGTGACTTACAAGAACTGAATTTGAAGATGTAAAAGTTGTCACTATCCAACAAGCTGTTGAACAATTGGTTAAATAAATAAATAAACAAATAAATGGACATTTTTAAGAAGACGGCTTGTCATAACCAAGGGGAGAGCACTTGGGTAATCAGATCCACCATCTTAATTGGGTGTTTTAGCCAAGAGCCTAACCAGAAAGCAAGGCAAACTTTTGAAGCAGAACTCCTGACATAATCCTGTTTTTTTTTTTTAAATAGAAATCCAGAAATGTAAAAATCATTCCATAAATTATTTTGCTTTTGGACCTTCCTCTTACTTTCTTATTACCAGTGAGGAGGAATGGGTACCATCTGCAAGCTGCTAAGTTCTCTCTATCCTGAGCTGCCCGACAGGCACCTTCCAGCCAGAGGTGGAAGCATGACATCCCGAAGTGTTTCTCCTATCCCGTCTAACACTGCATTAATCACTGGCCCTCTGGTTTTCTAGTCCTCTCTGACTGAATCAAGGGAAAAATTAAGCTCCAAGCATTGGCAGCCTGGATTTCAAAAAGTTGCCATTTCTTCCTTAAAGTCAGAACAGACACTGACGAGCACAGTAGCATAGGAAAGTCATACGCAACTGCTATTCCTAAGCCATCTTGCCAGCATGTCGGTGTCTGGACACATCTGTGCAAAAAACCGCACTGCTACCACACAGGAAATAGGGATTTCTCATTCTGCCTTCATTAAATAATTACAAACCAATTTTTAAATTGCCGAACATTGATCTCTGTTCTCAAGAAAATTATCATTCATCAAGAATTCTCTGCCACTTTCTCTGTTTAGGTCCTTCCTCATGTTAACCTTTGTTGGCTTTTTTTTTCCCCCTTTTCCTCCATCTGTTGCTAAAGGTTTTCACATTTCCAAACTTGCATACTTACTTCCCCTTAAACTGAGCAACACCAGCCTACAGGCTGCTCTTGATTAATGTCTATCATGTTCCCAAAGCCTCTCGAGTATCTGCCTTCCCCCCCCACCCCCGCAGGCTGATTTTCCACTAACCAGGACCAGGTGCTCCTACTCAGTGGTAGATGTGGATCTAGGAGGCTTGATACCTTTATGGGTACAAATTGAGAATACAGCCAACTTCTCAGAGAAACTGAAAAGCAGACTGTGTCACACCCTTTCCAACCACATTTCAGTTGGTTTCCGCAGCAGCACTATTAAGTAGATGAAGGTCATCAGTCTAGTTTTAGGATAACAAAAAAGCTCATAGAAGCTAAGTGTCTTCCCCCAGGTTATATGCCTATTTAAGAGACAAATCAAATTTCCAGATGCCAAACTGCACGCTTTCCCTACTAGGTTGCCACTTTGCTCCATAGGCCGGGTATGTTTCCCTTCAATAGGCCACGAATCGAAACTGTTGTCTCAAAAAATTTTCTGATTAACTATAACACTGAATCTCATTTCCAGCCCAGTACACTACCCCTGTGTGAAGGAGTCAGCGTTCATGAATTTGATCCTTCTCACTAGATGATAAAAATCCCTTGAGAACATAGATCTTACTTAAACTATAACAACTTCTGTGGCTTTTGAACAGAGCCCAGCCCAAGAGAGATGGTGAGTCAATGAATATCAAGAACATCATGTTCTCAAGCTCACTTCTCCACCATTTGGCATGGCAGTCATGTTTTCAGGTTGATGTGCACTATGATAAACATGTTGTCACTTTTGTTCTATAATTGAGAGTAGATTACCAATTCTTTAATTTTCTCAGCTCTGTTTTCTTTGACAAATAGCGAATGATGTGCAAAAGAAGCAGATGTACTCTTAGAGCAGGCTATTGGAAACAACCCCCGGGGCAAATCCTAAACCAAAGATCGCTTCTGAGAAAAAAAAATCCTTCGACTTCGCTTTTGCATGTAGATTTTTCTTATATCAGTTTTCATAAACCAGGGCACTCCTGTGGTCTAGATAAACTTCAGTTCCCAAAAAGGATCACTTATCTTGTGAGCACAGAACTCGGTGGAAAATGACAGAAAATGCAAATCTGAATTTCCACAAAGCCTAGGAAAAAACACTTCAGAAAATTAAATTCTGTTTACCTGGCATTTCCACGCAAATGGCAGGTGGTGGTCCTAGAAAAGTATCATCACAAAATTGTATCTACTTGATACAGTTGGTTTAGAACAAAGCAAGTTAAATATGGAGGGAAAATGCTGTGACACGTTGACAATAGCAAGAGATATGTCATCTATGCCAAAGAAGTAGGAGACAAGTATTATCATGATGGAAGGTAATAATCAGAAAACTACTTGGCTTCATTTAAAGCTGTCAGAGGGGATGAAATGGAAAGAGATTTGGAGTTTGATCTTTTTCTCTTCCTAAATGAAAACCCAAACATGTTATAGTAAAGGCCTAATTTACTGGAGTAGGTTTTACTCTTTCTTATGCAACTTCCAGAAAATGGAAAAGGCATTGTCACTCGCTTCCTGCAGTGTACATTATTGAACTGTTTCTCTCTCTCTTCTGCTGTGCTGTAGCAAAAAGTATTTAAATATTGACATTTGCATTTTGATTGTTAAGTCTAACAGGCAGCCTCAAACTAATAGCTCAATTGGTTGCTTACCCCTCCCTCCCCCCAACTTCCAATATCATTAAACTTTGTGGCTGTCAGAATGCTCCAAAAGAGACCACCCTTCAGATCAGACTAGATTTAGTCGATCTTTTAGATTTTCTGTGACAGTAGGAGGGTGGCAGGAGGCGCTGAAGCAGAGAGAATATTTGAAAATACTTAAGTAAAGTTTCCAGCACTAATAACTAGCTGCTCAGTAAATGGTAGCTACTATACCCATCCACTTCTTTATTTTAGGGAAATAAATATCATATTCTGGGAGGCCAGCAATGTGCCTGATTAAGTCTGCATGTTGGGGCTGGAGAGAAAGGGACAATTTTGCCAGCAGTAGTCCACTCAAGTTTTGTTTTGAAGTTTATTTATTTCTCTTGAGAGACAGAGAGAGGGAGAGAGCAGGCTCCACACCGTCAGCACAGAACCCAATGCGGGGCTCTGACTCATGAACCCTGAGATCATGACCTGAGCTAAAACCAAGTCGGGGCCCTTAACACTTAACCAACTAAGCCACCCAGGCGTTCCTCACGTTCTTTAGAAAGGGTAATCTGATTTGGTCTCTGTCTTTGGACTGAACTTCTAAATGAATAGTAAACATTGAGAGTAACATTTTCTGAGTAATAAAAAGGATCTTGTTTTGTAAGTATAAATGCAGCCTTCATGATAACACTAGTGACTGGGAAAAAAGAAAAAAACAAAAACAACTATGTGTGCCTAGGTGGCTCCATCGGTTAAGTGTCTGACTTCAGCTGAGGTCATGATCTCGCGGTCCCTAAGTTCAAGCCCCATGCTGGACTCTGTGCTGACAGCTCAAAGCCTGGAGCCTGCTTTGGATTCTGTGTCTCCCTCTCTCTCTGCCTCTCCCCAGCTCACTCTCTTTTTTTCAAAAATAAACAAACATTAAAAAATATTTAGAAATCTAAAAAATCTAAATAGTAATTATGTATTTACTACTTACTACAACTTTGGGAAGCACAGAGCACTATTGAGTCACTTCTTAATTGACTTCAAAGGGAAACATAATAGCTACTCTACCTCATATGCAATATGTCATTGATTTTTTACTAATGTATAGAAAAAATAGTGTCCGGTTTCAGACTAGTGGATAAGTCTACTTAGTGTTAAAATAAAAGGTTGGCTTGATGTTCCACTCTTAAATGAAAGCTGCTATTTAACAAATAGTATTATCTAAAATTTTGGAGGTATGTTGTTATAATTTTTAAACATTTTCAAGTCAGAGAAAATCCAAAGTCTTCAAATGTGAAGGTTTGGCCAATACAAATGTGAGAAAGACTTAGTCCCAACTCTCAAAATATTTACAATCTGATAGCATACTTACCAAGAAGTCACATTTTCACATACTTATATGATGTTTCACAAATTTGGTTCTTAAAATTCAGATAGTCAGTTTGTAAATATTTCTGTTTTCCTGAATATCAAAGTGCTGGATTATAAAATATAGGTCCATCCTATTGTCTGACACTTAACTACAATGTTTAGAGTATGACTTTTTGATTTTAAATGTTTCCCCAATGTTTATTGATTTGTTTGGTGGGGGAGGGGGCAGAGAGAGAAGGAGACACAGAATCCGAAGCAGGCTCCAGGCTCTGAGCTGTCAGCACAGAGCCCGATGTGGGGCTCAAACATAGAAACCCTGAAATCATGACCTAAGCTGAAGTCAGACACTTAACCAACTGAGCCACTCAGGTACCCCTTGACTTTTTTATTTTAAACTGATTCTTTACTCTCATACCTAAACCATACTGAAATGGTCAGAATGCTCTTTTCAAAAGAGCAAAGAGCATAAAAGTTTCATTAGTAATAGTAGAGGTAAAAATACATACTACAGCCTAGAAACATGGCCATGGAAACATGACTTTAAAAATTCCTCCTAAGTACTAATGATGGAATCAGTTCAGAAATCACAAAGTAATTGTACCAAAAGCAGTAAAAAATGTTGATTTTAGCAAGCTTTATAAGATAATCACAGAAAAATGTGGGGCTCTGATTTCATTACAACTCAGTTCTCACACCTGACTCTACAGAACTCAACCCTAGACCTTGCAATAAATTGTAAGTGGAGAAGAGGCCAAACATTGAGTTTCAAACATGAAAGAGAAGCAAGAGGCAAGGAGGAGATGAGGAAGATGGACTCAAGAAGGAGCAGAGAGTTCTGGTAACAATGACCATGAGAATTTGTGTTCATTTCAGCCATCATCTCCCTACCAGCAGAAGTTTAAAGCGACATGTAAGGTTACCAGTCTACAAAGTACAAAATGGAAATTAGTTCATAAGACAGCCTGGATGCTGGGCAATTTGTTCTTGTATACAGCTTCTAAGAGGGATGCATTAAGTATCAACATAAATATTGATCAATTTCAAACTGCTGCTATTTCATTTAGTATAAATTCCAATGTAACTCTGTATATCCTAGAGTAAGAGTATATTAATTAGTAAACTGCAGTGGGATTCATGTGATAATATTTATTTTCTCTCAATAAATATTACATTAGAATTAGCCCATCATATCAGGAAATTTTCTCCCAATTCTAATTAAAGTATATTAGATATGCATGAATTAACATTGGCATGATAAATGCCAAATAAATTAGTAACTATCGACCACTAATTATATGAAGAGACAGCAGAAAAATTGAAAAAGATTAAAATACAGTTTGGGAAGAGGCAGTTCCGATCTCGTTTATTCAACCATGGAGAGCTGAGTTGTTTTTCTCATCCTTTTAAGATTCACATAAATTTATATCATCCAAATGTTCAACAGCTCACCATTATTTAGCTGCCTTTTCTTTCTTCTCTACTTGATTTTCCTTTATCCTTTCTGAAATTGAAGCTTGAGACATACTAAAACTGGGATATAACCCTTCAAGCATATTTTTTAAATTATTATATTTCTAAGACCATCAAGAACTCTCCCCAGCAATGATTATTTACCATTGTTAAAGTGTATTTGTCACTAGTGGCATTAAAAACAAAAACATAAACCACATAGAAAGGCTGTCTTGATACTAGAAATAGTCCTGGGGGTGGATGGAGGACATAAAGTGAACATCTGAATATCAAATAAGGTTTTGTGACAGACAGTATATCTACATACACATTTTAGGCTTTGGAAAAGCAATAAACATGGCACTTGCGATTCCTGAAATGAGCTTTGAAGGCAATTTTGCTTTGGCTGGATGTAGTCTCCACACATACAAAGAAAGGTTGTTCCAAGATAGAATTTTATATTTGTTTTTGCACACTCGATTAAAATCTCACACATTTTTAAATACTATTTTGTTGAGAAATTTTATCAACTGCAAGAATATGAATGTTTAAGCATCTCCACTGAGGATACCTTTATGCTAGATATTAGCGGAAATCTCAAGATCCATGAAAGAGATGTCTTTAAGCCCCAATCTCAATTCTCTGATCATATTTGTAACAAAGCTGTTACCATTCCTTTAAGGCAATTATTGCTATAATACATATATTTACTGATTGGTCTTGATAATTAAGGAGCAATTAAGACTTTCACAGAGGACTTTACCCAGAGTTTTAAAAAATTGTTTATGCAATGCACACAAAAGAAGACACCAGGTGTACAAATATGTGCACCAAAAATAGGGCCACTATAAGGGATTTATATATATGAATTAGCCCTACCCAGAGAAGTATGAACAATCTGGTTCTTTTCGCACTGTTAACAAAATATCAGTTTGTATTAAACACCTACTTACATATTTCATCGTAGATACAAATGATAATTTTTTTTTTCTTCTCAGGTGCAATGCTTACAATCTCATGACAGAATGTTGTAAAAGTCACAGAGTTACCCGTGGCTATTTGGGAATATAAAAACAGATTTTATCAAAAAATTGGCCTTGTGACAAACTCACTAAGATGTTCAATTTGTAAACTTCTGCAAGTGTAGTATAAATTACCAAACAGGTGGGGCACCTGGGTGGCTCAGTCAGTTAAGCATCCGACTTCAGGTCAGGTCATGATCACACGGTTCGTGGGTTCGAGCCCTGCGTCGGGCTCTGTGCTGACAGCTAGCTCAGAGCCTGGGGCCTGTTTCAGATTCTGTATCTCCCTCTTTCTCTGACTGCCCCCCACCCCCCCGCTCATGCTGTCTCTCTCTCTCTCAGAAATAAATAAAACATTAAAAAAAAAGATAAAAAAAATTACCAAACAGGTAGCACACAATTAATGTTACATGTGGCAGAAATTCTACCTAAATTTTTTTTCAAAATATAAATACAAAACTTTCCCCAAATTGCCTATAATGCTTATAAAAAATCATTAGCTCCCTGCCACTTTCCATGTTGCATTAATAAACTAACAGTTTCCACGTGATCACAGATACTTACAGATTCATGTGCTGGAGCAGATTCATGCCATCCACAGGAAAGCTTGAATTGTACTATCCTTTTAGAGCAAATGAAAGATGGCCTTCTGAGGATTCTAAGTTATCACAGCAAATTCTCCAAAGTGGAAACACACACACACACCTTTCTGAATCACGTGGACAGCAAAAGGTCCCCTCTCTCCACCATGAGACCTACTCATGGCTAAGAAGCTGCAAATCCTATTGGCTACATTTCTACATGGAATTTCATGCATTAGGGCCTGTATGAAGCTGCACTGTCATTTGGTTTAAGCCAGCCAGGTCTCTAGGTCCTACTGCATGAGTTTAGACACCCCTCTGATGCTTAATGGTTGGGCAGTTTTGGATCTGTCACTTCATCTCCCCAAGCTTCGTTTTCCACTCTCTACAAAAAGATGTAATTTTAACTATATCACAAGTGTGTTATGAGAATCACATAAGCTTATATACAGGCAAAATTGTTGGCACTGGGTGAATGACAAATGATAACTGTTACCTTTTCTGTGTGTATGTACACATATATACACTGTTGTTAAAATATGTATATGTTTATTTAAATACATATCTATATACCTTTATACATATATAGAATTGATATACAAAGATAGATATATATATATATATACACACATGTAAATATAGAGTACATCAGTGATCAGCAAGCTTTTCTATATACAACCAGATAGTAAATAGTTTAGGTTGTGAGGATGACCCAGTCAGTCTCTACCACATCTACTCAACTCTGCTATTGTAGTGCAAAAGCAACCATTAACAGAACATACAGTTCCAGTAAAACTTTATTTACAAAAGTTGGTGGGGATCCAATGTGATGTACTTTGTAATCCTCAGCACAGACAATATGTACTGTAGATGCTGCATATACTATGTATGTATGTATATGCATAAATAGAGTTTAGATATGATTTTTCTGAAGTTTGATTTGTATATTTTTATGGGCTTGTTAAATATCTATGTTTGTAGTATGAAAGGGCTTTGTGAATATTCACCCAAGTGAATCTTGGGGACACGTGTCTGAGTATTTTATACATAACGAAGATGTTTCTTTCAAAGGACAAGTACTTCCACTGCTGCTACATAATTTGCCAAATGCAAATATTTTTTTTTAATATTTTTTATTTATTTCTAGGAGAGAGAGAGAGACAGCGTGAGCAGGGGAGGGTCAGAGAGAGAGGGAGTCACAGACTGAAACAGGCTCCAGGCTCTGAGCTGGCAGTCAGCACAGAGCCCGACGCGGGGCTCGAACCCATGAACCGCGAGATCATGACCTAAGCGAAAGTCGGACGCTTAACCACCGGGCGACTAAGCCACCCAGGCGCCCCAAATGCAAATATTTTTATAGTCCTTTGAAGATGCAAAATTCCCCACATTGGTAATGAAAATAAAATGTGAATAATACTCATAGCCATAAATTTTAGCACATACTACATGCTAGGTGTTGAATTAAGACTTTGATGTACATTACATAGATGCTGACATACACAGCGTAAATGGAGATTGTCCCAGTTTCACAAATGGGAAACATTGGTTTGCCCAATAGTCACTCAAACTAAGTAAGAATTGATGCAGGAGCAATCTGCTTTCTATTTATACAGTAACAGTGTTTTAGATTAGTTTATTCTCTAGATCCAAATTTGCCCTCTCTTCTCCAGTACTCCGTCTTGCACATAAGGTAACAGCAGCGAAGAGAGGTGAAGTGATTTGTCCAAGAGTCCTTAGCTAGTGAAAAGAACTGGAACTTAAGATCACATTACAAGTTTTACATGGAATAGTAAGATAGATTGAACTCAGTCAAATGCAATGAGAAGTCTTCATTCCATGTCAAAAATACAAGGTTCAGGGGTGCCTGGGTGGCTCAGTCAGTTGAGCATATGATTTTGGCTCAGGTCATGATCTCCCAGTGCATTGACTTTAGGCCCCACATTGAGCTTTGAGCTGACAGTGCAGAGCCTGCCTTGGATTCTCTGCCTCCTCCCTCTTTCTCCCTCCTCCACTCGCTCTTGAGTGCGTGCGCAGTCTCTCTCTCTCAAAGATAAACATTAAAAAAAAAAAAAAAACAACCTACAAGGTTCAGTGCCTAGTTAATTTCACTTATCCGAAGTTCTAGAAAGTTTTGCTGGTACAAATATATATTGCAAATAAAATCAGTCTTTGTCAGATTTTAAAACATCTTTGCAAATCAGAGCACCCATTTAAAGAATATTCCCTTAAGCCCTTGTTTAAATTCTTACTGTATATATTTCCTCTTCTTCATTCAAATATCTGATCTCTCCGTGATTAGGACCTTGTATAAAATTAATTCAGCCTCTTGGCCTGACCTTAGACATGGGTCCTCGACACTGATCCAAACATTTCTTTGAAGTCATTAGTGTCCTTTCTTAGTACCTCCCCACAACCCCAGTCCCCTGGCAGCATAATGACCCCATGTCTACTTAAACTCAGGTAGGTCTCTGCTCTTTGTGGTTGAGCAGCCCTTGGCTGAATAGTATTTCCCAACAATTAGCATGTAGCCTCTTAACACTCCTATCTTTAAGAAATATGGGAAAAAAATCATCATGGTGAAGGATTAGAATATTGCATTTGCTGCCACTTTCTCTTATATCTAGTCACTGAGAATTGCTCATTTCTTTGGCATTCACAGTGCTATTGTTAATTCAAATATATCAAAAATAGTTTAATTAAAATTGTGAGAAGCCATATGATAAAATGAATGGACTAAAGCATTATTAATTAGTAAGAAATAAATCCTTCTATAAGGATTTCAGTATGTTTAGCTATAAATTGTACCACTACATGAAGAAACACACAAAAATATAGTCTTTGAACTTTAAAATTTAGTATTATATTCTTTTAATATGTTTTATATTTCACATTTATTAAAGGATAATTTCAACTTTCCCATATTGCACTTCTGAAATCGCTTTCTAACAGAAATTCAATTGTTATTGTACCCCACCACCATCTTTTAATAGATAGTGTTTCATTTTGCTTTTGTTTCTTTTGTTTATTTATGTTACCTACTTGCTTGTTTTGATTTTCTTATAAGCATCTCTAATATAATCAGTTTGGGTTTTATATTAAATCCTAACTTCCTCAAATTTTAATCAAAATGCTACTTGTGATATTTTCCTTGTAAACAAATTCTTACTCCTTATTTTGATTTCTACCAAAGTGAAACAAGTTGTGGCATCTATTTAATTAAAAAGCATCTTGAACTATATTTTATGCTCTTAAATTGGTTTCTCACTCTTCCAGATAGCAACATAAACACTGTAAGTCTCAACTCACATAAAAATGAAGTCTTTATAAGATGATTTACCAGTTATCCAAATATTTATTCTATATTTTTTCAACAAATATTCCTTTTTTTTAAGTTAATTTATTTTCAAAGCGAGAGAGAGAAAATCCCAAGCAGGCTCCATGCTCTAAGTACAGAGCCTGATGCAGGGCTCGAGCCCATGAACCGTGAGATCATAACCTGAGCCAAAATAGAGAGTAGGACACTTAACCGACTGAGCCACCCAGGTGTCCCTCAATAAATATTTCTTTTTCAAGAATAAGAAATAAGAATTTCTTGAATAATTATTGTATGCAAAGCACTGTGCCAAATATTGGTTATTCTATGAATAAAATAAACGTGGTACCCTCTTCCGGAAGTTTACAACCAGTGAGAAAGACAAATCGTCACGGAAACTAATATACAAATGTAAAATTTCAAGTTGTAAAACTTTCTTTTTTTTTTTTTCTTTTAACTTCTTTATTAAGTCTGTTGCATAAAAGATATACATTCTCATACTGACAATTCTTACCATGAACAAAAGCAACAAAAATAAGGCAATAGCAAGATGTGCTTCACTATAAACAATCATTTGGTAAGAATAAGAAATCTGGCCCTTTACAACAAAGTTATTAGGAAGCAAAATGTGAATAATCCCTGCATTCAGAATATACCAAATGTGTGCGCAAAGACTCATACAGCTCACTTAAATTCGTTTATGATGCATAATTCCTTAATCATCCACTTGTGCAAGAATGAACATGAAGAAACATGAAATCCAAATTGCATTTATTTTCACAATATCAATGCTACACTCAAAATAGCAACTTCATTGAACCTAAAGGTTAAATGTTTCAAAAGTAAAAGGCAATCTCAAATTTAACCCTATGAAAGGGTCTGCAAGAAAAGGTGGCTTATTTTATTCTGCGTGCAAGGAGACTAGGTCTCAGCCTGCACTTAAGTAGCATGAGCAACAGAGGACAGCAGAAGACACCACTAAGAGTAATGCCCGGACATATCAAACTCTCGAGTTGAACCACGTTCTTTCTACTTCTATAGCAAGCCTAATAAACAACCAGCATACTGGAAGTTTCTGCCTCATGCAACAGAATCACTAACTTAACTATACGTCTATCTGAAATTTCCAAATCCCATTCCCAAAACAATTTTAGTATACCTATTAAGTACTGTAGGTCACTTAGAAAAACAGAAACATAACATACAACCAGTCTTTGCAAGTACAAGTTTTTCATAACATATAAACAATGTTCAGATACAAATTCTGAACTAAATGTTTTTTCTAAATATGATTTATGTAATCAAGGCTTTCTTAAACAAAGACAGGTCTTAGATAATATGATCTGTACAAACTTACAGTAGTGTATATTCCAAATAGAGATTTTCCTCCTATTATGACAATGTAACTCTTTTCTGAGTAAAGACATACATTAAGGCTTAAGGTGTAAACACTTTGGAAGGCAAACAACTTAGTAAAGAAATAACCAGTCATTTAAAAATGTGTATCATCTCATAATAGGCCCCTGAATTTTCAAATTTACATGTGAGAATACATTTACATCTTAAATTTCTAGGAAAGGCACAGGCTTTATATAAAAAAGCAGCAAAATTTTAAACCCACCAATTTATTGAAAAAGCCATTACTTTTATTAGAAACAAATAATGCTTCTCAAGATGTTGGCAACAGGTCAAAGTATAGACATATGTTTCATACAGTGTATTTCTCCCTTTAATTATATTCCAGAAGCAGGTGGAATACCTCCTTGGCTGTGGGAAGCAGAAGTGTTTGACGGACTGTGTAAACTGGTCTCCTTGTACACAAACCATGCATTTCCTCCCCAAAGTATCATATTCAGAAAGCCAAAGATCACAGACACATTTAGGGATCCCATACTAGTAACAGAGACAAAGGAACACGTCACTTCTTGAGGGCTACAAGGCTGAAGTTCCTTGACAATACCGTGACCAGTAGCTATTTTAATATCTGTAAGAGCTTTAGCCCAGGCTGAAGTGCTCACCAACCACAGAAAAGTGGCAACAAGAATAACAACAAAGTCAATCATGGGAAGTTTTCGACTATCCCGATACAGATTCGTATAACCAACATAGAGCAGAAGGGCAGCTAGGCAGTACAGGAAGACAAAGCCTGCAAACGTAACGTAGAACTGCGCAGAAGAGTAATCTCCAATAAGGACGTAATTATTCCAATTTACATCACACCCGTTTGCATGTGGATATCCCTGAAATGATGCTTCATTCAACCTGAATGGATAGCCAAAAGCAGCTGTGATCGTTTTCGTTTCATTAGGTTTAGAACAAGTCCCTTGAATTTCTGTTTTGCCCTTAAAACCTCCACAGGTGGCAAAAGCAAAGATAGAAGCAATCCACTCGAGGACCTTGATGAAGCCGAGCGGCTCCTTGAGCGGGTTGAGGTTGAGCTGGAAGGAGGACATCCTCTGAAGGAAGGAGGGAGAGAGAGTCAGGACAGCAGGGCGGAGGAGGAGGGGGACCGACAAGACCCAGCGGCCTGGCGGCGAGGAAGGGCTCAAGTTGTAAAACTTTCTATGGTGAAAGTCACGGTCTGCAGTGACAGGAAAATGAGAATTACATAGATGAGAGAGCTGGAGGACCGTGCTGATGAGGTATCACCTGATCTGAAACCGGAAGGATGAGAAAGAGTTAATCATTGAAAATGGAGGTAAAAGAGCTTCAGGACAAGAGAATGGCCTGTACAAATGGATGACCCTAATGTGGAATATAGCAGGGCATCTGTGAAACACTAAAAGTGCCCAAACTAGTAGGGACATAGTAGTCAAAGAAAGGTGATAAAGTTGGAGAGCTAAGTAGGGAGTTTGTAGTTTATTATAAATGATTTAGAATTTTTTTTCCAAGTACAAAGTAAACCTTTGGAAAAAGTTTTAAGTTGGGAAATGACATAACCAGATTCTTGGGTATAGATATATAAATATATAAACACATACATACATGTATGAACATTTTGATCACTATGATTATTCTTTGAAAATGGATTGGAGATGGACCACAATGGAAGCAGAGAGTCCTGTTGGGAGACTATTCTAGAAACTCTGCTGAGAGATCATGGTTAGTTGGATGAAGATGGTGGCAGAGGAGATGGGAGAGAGAGGCAAATTCAATAGATATTTTGGAGGCAAAAATTACAGGAACTTCTGAGAGACTGGATGTGGGGGATGAGGGAGCAGAAACAAAGGTACTTTCATCCTTTTGGATATGAAGAGATTAAGGGACTCTGAGGTTGGGACTTAACAATTAAAAGGAAGTATGTTGAGCCTGGGGTTGCAGAAGGAAAAGCAGGGGCACCTGGGTGGCTTAGTCGGGTAAGCGTCCGACTTTCGCTTAGGTCATGATCTCGCGGTTCCTGGGTTCGAGCCCCACGTCGGGCTCTGTGCTGACTGCCAGCTCAGAGCCTGGAGCCTGCTTCAGAGTCTGTATCTCCCTCTCTCTCTGACTCTCCCCTGCTCACGCTGTCTCTCTCTCTCTCCTAGAAATAAATAAAAATATATTAAAAACAAAACAAAACAAAACAAAAAAAGAAGGAAAAGCAACTGTCGTTGGGCAAAAGAAACTTTCTCCCAACGGCTGCATTAAATACAAGGTGAAAATCAATAAACAAGAACTCTTGTTTCAATTTGCACAAGTTTCCAATTCCTTCAACAACCCTTAATGATTTAAAGAACCTTTACCCAACTCTGGTATCAAGAGTCATGGCTACCCAAAAGGTAAAGAGATGCTTTATAAAGGATGGGGACGTGTCAAAAGAATAGATGAGCCAGTTTAAAAGAGGCTCCCTCTGGCTGAATCTTAGGTAACATAAACCATAAAATAAAGTCTCAGATTATAACCCACAGGGTGAAGTAAAAATTTATGCATCAACACTGGTATAAATAAATAAGAAAGGAAAACCTCCTCCTTACAGTAGAATTCCAACTAATAAATATAAAGAAATGATAACAATAGGGGAAAAAAAAACTCCATCTGGCAACCACTACAGTGATCATTTTCATGTAAGAATCATTTAGGCATGCTAAAACTTATGAGTGAAAGCATGGTAAGAAATAGGATATTAACTTAATCTCAAAATATCCCTCAACAAGGTATTTCTTAATCTCAAAGCAATAATAGTAACTTAGAGTAAAGAACAAATTGAGGAAGTTCTTTTCTATTTCTTTATCTTTTAAGTGTTTTTCAGTGAATTTTGTCAAATTCATTGTCTGCACTGATTGATTGAGAAGATCATGAATTTTGGGGGGAGGTCTTTCTTTGTCTATAATATGGTATATTACATTGATTGTTTTTTTGTGGTAAACCAAGTTTATGCTCTGGGCTAAATCCACGTTGATCATGATGTATGATCCTTTTATCTTTTGTGGAATATGGTTTGCAAGTATTTTGATGAAGCTTTTTGTGTCCATATTCATAAGAGTTATTGGCCTATTGTTTTCATGATACTTTTTCAAAAAATTTCAAAATTTAAGATGTGAAATACATTAACATCACTTTCTTTTAGGAATTGCAATAAACTCGGGCACCTGGGTGGCTTAGTCGGTTAAGCATCCGACTTTCACTTAGGTCATGATCTTGCGGTTCATGGGTTCGAGCCCCGCGTCGGGCTCTGTGCTGACTGCCAGCTCAGAGCCTGGAGCCTCTTTCAGTGTCTATGACTCCCTCTCTCTCTGACCCTCCCTGCTCACACTGTCTCTCTCTCTCTCTCTCTCTCTCTCTCCTAGAAATAAATAAACATTAAAAAATAATTTTAAAAAAAAAGGAATTGCAATAAACTATGAA
The DNA here is from genome assembly GCF_008692635.1 of Crocuta crocuta. Taxonomy (NCBI): domain Eukaryota; kingdom Metazoa; phylum Chordata; class Mammalia; order Carnivora; family Hyaenidae; genus Crocuta; species Crocuta crocuta. The sequence continues at coordinate 5,947,332 of NW_027531334.1, forward strand.
TAACAGAACTGCCCTGGACAATAAAAAAAAAAAAAAAAGCAACATACACATTAAAACAGCAGCTTTAAAAAAATATGGGTTTATTTCTTTAAATATCAAAGAGGTCCAGAAGTAGACAATTCAGAATATGGATGGCAGTTTTGTGATGTCACCATTAGACTGTAATTCTTCTTTTTGTATTTTGCCACCCTCAGTAAAAGTTCCATCCTCAAGTTACTTCATATCTCAGTAGGGTTACTGGAACATCTGGATCATTTCAGACAGCAGCGGGGTGGGGAGGAAAGGAGAAAAACAAAGAAAGAATGCTCCCAACCAAGCAAGGTTCGTATAAACAGCTTTTTCAATGATTTTCCACGTATGTCCATCGGCCATACCTGGTTGTAAGAAAGGCTGTGGAAAATGTTCTCTTAGCTGGAAACTGCCTCACTGAACAGAATGGGGGTTCTGTTACTAAGGAAGAAGCGAGTGAATTTAATGAACTAACCAGCAGTCTGCCCTAGTACAGGGCAGTGGGTAGGCAGCCTAGCTCACTGCTCTCTAAGCCCATAAACTTTGAAGCATTCACTCTTTAAAAGTTAGAAAATGTGACTGATACCCTAGGCCTTGAAGGAAATAAAAGAGGCTATTTAAGGATCAAGTCTCCCCTTTCCATAATATTCAAATCATTTTTCCAAATTCCCAATATAAATTAGCTGCAGCTTCACTACTGAATTTATTCTTTCATTTCTACATAATATAACTCTCTAGGCTGTCACTTGTTCATTTAGCCAGCCAGCCAGCCAGCCAGCCAATATTCATTAAATGCCACCCACTAATCAGTAGCACAGTTTACTTCCAAATGGAAAATATAGCAAGTAAATAAATTACTGATTGAATCATATGCTATGATCATATCAGTAGATTAAAAATGGTTAATTAGTGTTAATTTCATGCAGCAGATGGGGTTAAGTGTAATGTAAAGGAAGAAAGCAGATGAGGGAGATGATTGGAGGTAGAAAATAGGGGTGAGGATTTCAAACAGAGCAGTCAGGTATAGTTTCATTGAAAAGGCGCAATGGACAACAAACAAAGTAAGGGAGACATCCAACCAGATACTTGAAAGAAAAGAATCAGAGACAGGGCAGAGCAAGTGCAAAGGATCTAAGGAAGCGGCAGCAAGCGGTCTGACATAAGGACGAAATTGTGGCTGAAGGGTAGTGATCAGCAGGGGAGAGCGGTGGGTGAGGTTAGGAGGGTGACAGGACTCAGGTAAAACAAGTCCATGCAGGTCATTTTAATGACTTCATCTTTTGTTCAGCATGAGGTAAGAAGCCATTAGAGACTTGAGCAAAGCTGTAACAGGATCTAACATTTGTAAAGGTCACTCAGGCTGCTGTGCTGAAAATAGACTGTAGGGGGCAAAGGAGAGCTAAGAGATGATAGTGGCTGGGATTAGGGTGCAGATAGCCAAAGTGACTAGGTTTCCAAAATACTGAAAGTTAGGTAGCACAGGATTTCCCAATGGAAAGAGTATGAGGCATGAGAAAAGAAGAAAAGTCAAGGATGACTCCACGTATTTGGGCTGATTGGCCGGAAAAAACGAAGCTGTCACTAAGGTGTGAAGAGCTGGAGGTAGAGAATGGAAAGAAGGTCAAGAGTTCATGACTTACAGTCATGTTAAGTTTTCGATGTCTATTACATGTCCAAGGGGCGAAATCAAATGGAATGTTTGATTCAGGAGTATGGCATTCAGAACACAGGAGCTCTTTATGGGAGTTGATCTATAAACTTGAATTGGGGACTAGGGTCAAAAAAGTTTGTGTGTGTTTTAAGAGAAATTACAACATCTTTTAATGCCGATGGAAATGATGTAATAGAGAGGAAAGTTATCCATAAAAATCAGACTTTCATTGTGTGAGTTTTTAACAACAATATCTCAGGTTCCACATTGGTGAAATCAGACATCAAGAGATAATGTCTAAGATCAAGTGCTTTATATTCTGTCATTCAAGAAATATTCTCCATTGTCCAAGTGGCCTATATTTGGATCATTTAATCTGGAAATGGAGTTTCTCTTGGACCATGGTATATGGGACAGCATGAGAAGAGACTTTTTTCCCCATTGTTTTGGTATGTATCACTTCATCTTTCTCTTTACTATCTTTATTTTATTCCCTATTTCTGTTTTGGGATCAACGCCAAAGAACAGTCAATGTTATGTTTCTGCTGTTTCATTTATATTGCATTACATCACCTGTGAAAGCAAGATGCGTTAGTTGAAGTTTAGACAACCTTGAATATACAGAGGTTTTCATTGCAGTTCCATTTGTGATGAAGAGAGATGACTGATTTCCTCAATGCCACCTTAGCATTTCTGTATGCAGTTCTAACTTGTAGGTAATCATCCTTGAATCCATAATCATTCAATGATGAATCACTAAAGTTGGACAACCAGAAAATATATGCTTCCTAACATGAAACGTACAAAGCATCCAGTACCACTTGTGAAGTTTTCCTTCCAAAATCCTAAATCTCATCAAGTCTTTAGTACTAACTTCCAGTTTACAGTAAATGTCAGGGTTAGAATAATCATTTGAATGTCAAATAAGATAAACTCACAATGCGGGACATTCCCAGGACAACATATCCAGTTTCTTCAAGTTCAATGACAAGATAAATTTTAAAAAGATTAAAGACATAACAGCCAAATGTAATAGGTAGGGCTCATTTGCATATTCATTTGAATAAGTCAATTAGTTAAACATTTTAGACAATCTGTGAAATTTAAATATGGGTTGGCTATTCGATGGTGCCAAGAATATGTTATTAAGTTTGTTAAATGTGATAATGATATTGTAGTTTCATATTTTTAAAAGTTTATATATTTGAAAATACGTTCTGAATTATGTAGAAGAAATTATATGATGGCTGGGATATGCTTTATAATGGTTTAGCAAAAAAGGAGGAGAAAAAAGAGGAATAGGCAAAGGACAATTCTAGACAATTGTAAAACCTAGGTGATAAAAATGTAGGATTCGTTATAATATTCCATCTACTTTTTGTTGTATATTTGAAGGTTATTATAATAAAAATCATCCTGTACTCAGTCTACTCTTCCAATCCCATCCTTTCTCCCATAAAACTCTTCTTGCTGTTTGCCCCTTTCTATACATCCTTGATGCCAGACACATAGGACAATTCACAATTTTCTGCTCCTTAACACCTTGTGCTTCCACATGATATTCATGCTGTCAATATTCCCAACAACCTCAAAAATTCCTACAGACCCTTCAAAGCCCAACTGGTCCATTATCCTTGCTGCTCCCCAAACATGCAAGTGGTTTCCACCTCAGGCTTTGCACACTCTGTTTCTATGCTTAGTATACTTTTCCTTTAGACATTCACATTGCCCTCACTCCATCCACGGACCTATTCAAATATCATTTCATCAAAAAATCTTTCCCCTGCCCCAACTAGTGTCCCTCCATGAACCTGTATGTCCTCCCATCCTGCCTTATTATAACCAACCAACATCGTCTATATTTGTTTGTTTGTGACAATCACCCTCCATTAGAATGTCAGCTGTAGCAGAGCTATTCCTTTGTTGAATGGTGGTATATTCTCAGTCCCCAAACAGTGCCAGGAGCATAGTAAGAATATAGTAAGTGTTTAATTAATGAATTTTTTAAAAGTGGCATTCTTAATATTAGATAAAATGTTAGTACCCAATATCTATAAAGAACCTATCAAACTCCACACCCAAAAAAAAACAAATAATCCAGTGAAGAAATGGGCAGAAAACACGAACAGACACTTTTCCAAAGACATCCAGATGTCTAACAAACACACGGAAAGATGCTCAACATCATTCATCGCCAGGGAAATACAAATCAAAACCACAGTGAGATACCACCTCACACCTGTCAGAATGGCTAAAATGAACAACTCAGGAAACAACAGGTGTTGGCGAGGATGTGGAGAAAGAGGAACTTTCTTGCACTGTTGGTGGTAATACAAACTGGTATAGCCACTATCGAAAATAATATGGAGGTCCCTCAAAAAGAACTACCCTATGACCCAGAAATTATAGTATCTGGTACTTATCTAAAGGATATAAAAATGCTGATTCAGAGGGGCACATGCACCCCAATGTTTATAGCAGCTCTATCAACAATAGTCAAGTTATGGAATAAGCCCAAATGTTTATCAACTGATGAAAGGATAAAGAAGATGTGGTATATATACAATGGAATATTATTCACCAATCAAAAAGAATGAAATCTTGGCATTTGCAACAGTGTGGATGGAACAATAATGTATTACAGTAAGCAAAATAAGTCACAGAAATACTAATATCATATGATTTCACTCATATGTGGAATTTTAAAAACAAAACAGATGAACATAGGGGAAGGGAAGGAAAAAATAAGATTAAGAACAGAGAGGGAGGGGTGCCTAGGTAGCTCAGTCAATTAAGCATTCAACTTTGGCTTGTGTCACGAACTCATGGTTTGTGAGGTGAGCCCCACATCAGGCTCTGCACTGACAGTGTGGAGCCTGCCTGGGATTCTTTCTCCTTCACTCTCTGCCCCTCCCTCCCTCTCTCAAAATAAATACATAAACTCACTTGCTCTCTCTCTCTCTCACTCGCTCTCTCAAAATAAACTTTAAAAAAATCTTTACAAAAAACAAAAAAATGAAAACTGAGATGGAGGCAAACCATAACAGACTCTTAAATACAGAGAAGAAACTACAGGTTACTGGAGGGAGTTGAGTCGGGGGATGGGCAAAATGGGTGATGGGCATTAAGGAGGGCACTTGTTGGGATGAGCACTGGGTGTTATAGGTAAGTGATGAATCACTGGGTTCTACCCCTGAAACCATTATTACACTGTATGTTAACTAACTTGGATTTAAGTTTGTTTTTTTTTTTAAAGTCATTCTTGGGGCTTCTGGCTGGTTCTGTCAGAAGAGCATGTGACTTTTGATTTTAGGGTAGTTCGTTCAAGTCCCACATTGGGTGTAGAGATTACTTAAATAAAAAAACTTTTTAAAATGTCATTCTTGGGGCACCTGGGTGGCTAGGTCAGTTAAGCATCCAACTCTTGATTTTGGTTCAGGTCACGATCTCACCATTTGGGAGTTCCAGCCCCGCATCTGTCAGCACAGAGCCTGCGTGGGATTCTCTCCCTCCCTCCATCCCCCCTCCCTCCCTCTCTCTCTCCTGTTCTTCCCCCCAGCTCACACATGCACACACTCTCTCTCTCTCAAAACAAACTTTAAAAAAAAATGTCATTATTCTGTGAGGTTTTTCCTTACTTACATTTTGAGCTGAGTTAGATATTTCTTCCTTTTTGCTCTCTGGCACTGTTTATCCCTACACCCTGGCATCTGTCATATTACAGCATTTTGAAGTTAATTGTTAAACTTCTTCCTGACTAACATGAGGTTCTTGTGAAAGGGATGGTGTTTTATTCATCCTGATGACTAAATAAACAGGAATGTAGGCTCAGCAAATATGTATTAAATAAAAGGGAAAATTTCAGAGATTTGCAATTATGTTTTTCTTTATCCTTGAGATTCTTTTTCAAAGACACCAGGTTATGGGAAAAATGGGGGAATGACTTTCAGTTCTAAAAACCCTATACAAAATTCATTACTTTCTTGCACCTAAGATAAGAAACATTGACTTTATCGTTTTTTCCACAAGCTGCATCCATGCTACTTTCTTGTATTATAATACTTAAGAAATAATATATTATGGGTGTGTATGTGAGTGGGTGTATGTGTGTGTGTAAAAAGAAAAAGGAGAAATCTGGAAAATATTTTGACCTTGACTTTGAAATTTAAGATGTGCAAACCTCACAAGCCAGCATTTCTACTCTTACATATCTACTCCTAGAAGAATTATTGCACACATATACCAAGGGCCATGCACAAATATATTCATAGTTGCATGCTTTGTAATAGCAAAAACCTGGGGAAATGCAAATTTCATCAACAGAAGAATGGATAAATCAATAGTAGCATATTCAGGCAGTGAAATCATCTACATCAGTGAAATTGAATGTCCTTCTGCTATGCATAGTAACACAGACAAATGGTTCTCAATTAGGGGCAATTTTGTCCACCAGGAAACAATTGGCAATGTCTGGAGACATTTGAGTACTGTGACTGGGAGGCATGGGTAGAGACCAGGGATGCTGTGAACACCTGAGGATACACAGGGCAGTGCCTCATAACAAATAATTATCCAACCCAAAATGTCAATACCACTGAGGCTGGGAAATTCACATAGATGAATGACAACAATATTTTGAGCAAAAAACCCCACCAAGTCACAGAAGCATAATATACCTCTTACTTCATATTTATCATATCACTTACATAAAAACTCCAGTAAATAGGCAGAATTTGAAATATATATACTTAGGAACTCATATCAATATGGTAAAATTATGAAGAAAAGCAAGGGAATAATGGACACCTGAAGGAGAATCAAAGGGGTGAATTTAAGAAGAGATGCACAGGAACATGAAAGACCAGACAACGCTCTAGTTCTTTAGCTGGAAGGTACGCATATGGGTACATGCTTTATTGTTCTTCTCTAGAATTTATTATATACTATATGTCTTCTTTTGTATGCTTGATTACTACATAGTTTTTTTTTAGAAGATATCAAGAGCAAACCTCTAGAATAAAAACAAATAATTAAAGGCAAAGAAAAATTTCAAGTTCTACCTGAACAGTCTATATCTATTTTTTTAAGATTTTATTTTTAAGTAATCTTTACACCTAAAATGGAGCTTGAACTCACAACCCCAAGATCAATAGTCACATGTTCTACCGACTGAGCCCTCCAGGCACCCCCAAGCTATAGCTACTTTGAGATAAATATATTTATCTTGCAAGCAGAATGATTTTTTAAACATACTTCTGCACAATTTTTCCTTAAAAAATAAATTACAGGGGCGCCTGGGTGGCTTAGTCGGTTAAGCGTCCGACTTTCGCTTAGGTCATGATCTCACGGTTCGTGGGTTTGAGCCCCACGTCGGGCTCTGTGCTGACTGCCAGCTCAGGGCCTGGAGCCTGTTTCAGAGTCTGTGACTCCTCTCTCTGACCCTCCCCTGCTCACGCTGTCTCTCTCTCTCTCTCCTAGAAATAAAATAGTAAAATAATAAATAAATAAATTACAGATAAATTACACAAAAAATTTTTGACCATGTTGATAGGTTCTCAGATCGCTGGTCAGTAACACTTCCTATAATCTTATCTTACAAAAAAAATAATAAATTGAATACAGCTCTAATAATCCATCAAAATACATAGTATGAAAGAACATGTCAAATGCATTATACAACCAGCAAAATCCTGTCCATAGGAATCTCTAAAGGACAACCATTTGCTGCCACAAATAATTTGCAAGGAAATAAAGAAATGAAGAAAAAAGAAATAAAAGAAAGATAAAGGAGAAATCTATTGATTAAAGAGACTTAAGAAGCAGATAAAAAAACAGAAAGAAAATAGCTTCTCTTTATTAATAAGATAATATGATAAATAAAGCAGAGGTAGAAAACAGAAAAAAATAGAAGCAGATCAACTAAGGAATATCAACTTTTATTTGTTCAAAAAGTTATTTTTAAAAATGAGAAGTAACGAGGAAATTTTAAATATTTGCTAAATAAATGATTAAGGAATTACTGTTAATTCTTTATTGATGATGTTTTTCAATGAATGCTTATCTTTATGAAAGAAATTTTTATCTAGGATTTGTTTTTCAAATTACCTAGAATGAAACAGGATGAAATAAAGACAGAAAAAAAAATTTTTTTAAGGTTTTATTTATTTCTAGGAGAGAGAGAGAGACAGCATGAGCAGGGGAGGGTCAGAGAGAGAGGGAGTCATAGACTGAAACAGGCTCCAGGCTCTGAGCTGGCAGTCAGCACATAGCCCGACGCGGGGCTCGAACCCACGAACCGCGAGATCATGACCTAAGCGAAAGTCGGACGCTTAACCGACTAAGCCACCCAGGTGCCCCATGACAGAAAAATTTTTAAAAAGAAACAGGATGATTTGGTAAGAGTTGAAGTTGGAGGATGGATATATAGAAGTCATCCTGCGTGGCTGACATGTGCATTTGTGTAACTGTGCAATTTTATAGACTAAAATGTTTTTTAAATTATCTACCTGTCTAAAAGTATCTTTACACACATATCCCCAACTAAAGAGAAAGAAAGATTAGCTAATTTGACCTAGAGGAAGACCACTGAAAGGAATTAGTATCAGCTTTGCCCAGGTAAAAGTGAAAGTCATTTTGGTCAAGTACCTGGAATGTTTGTATAATAAATGAATTTATTATACAAACAGGCTCCAGGCTCAGTCGATTAAGCGTCCGACTTCGACTCAGCTCATGATCTCACGGTTCGTGGGTTCGAGCCCTGCGTCGGGCTCTGTGCTGACAGCCAGCTCAGAGCCTGGAGCCTGCTTCAGATTCTCTGTCTCCCTCTCTCCCTGACCCTCCCCTGCTCACACTGTCTCTCTCTCTCAGAAATAAATAAAACATTAAAAAAATCTTTTTAAAGGTTTATTCATTTGAGAGAGACAGAGAGTGCAAGCAGAAGAGGGGCAGAGAGAGGGAGAGGGAGACAATGGGAGAGAGATAAAGAGAAAGACAATCACAAGCAAGCTCCACGTTGCAAGCACACAGCCCAACGTAGGGCTCGAATCCACGAAACCATGAGATCGTGACCAGAGCTGAGATCAAGAGTCAGACGCTTTACTGACTGAGCCATCCAGGGATTCCTGTCTTCTTTCTTATTACTCCGCACATAATCGACAAAAAGGAATTATCTCTTCTTTGTTGAAACTGCTACAAGAAAACAACAGAAACTTAAGTCTCATGACTTTCAAAGCAACCTACATGTGACCTAATTCAAATGTTCAGACCATACTTGAAACAAAACCCAGCTGACTGATACCTGGGGAATCAGGAAAGGAGACAGGATAAAGTGGAAAAGGGTTATATTGAAATTTAGCGTTATATCTTATTTTTATAATTTATTTCTTCATATATTTATGTAGGACATTGTTTAGGGAACGTATGTTTGTTACTTGAAAAAAACAAAAATTGGGAGGGGGCGGCTGGGTGGCTCAGTTGATTAAGCATCCGACTTTGACTCAGGTCATGATCTCACAGTTCATGGGATCAAGCCCCGCATTGGACTCTGGGCTGACAGCACAGCCTGGAGCTTGCTTCAGATACTGTGTCTCCCCCTTCTGTGTCCCTCCCCCCCGTGCTCTCTCTCTCTAAATAAATATTCAAAAAAATTTTAAAAAGAAACACAAACATTTTTAAGTAACCCTTCTCTTTTTGAGCAATATTTTATAGATGAGGCACAGAATCCCACTTTAGAGATAGCCCCATGGTTAGCCCCTCTCACCGCTACCTATCAGGGAGACGCCAGAGTGGCTAAATCACGTGTGCACTCTGACAATGTGGACCGAAAATAAATCAGTACCTTTCACCCCAGAGGCATCATTAATTTCATGATAAGCTATGGTGGCCCAAGCCAGGCTGAGTGAGACCTTCCACAGTGATTAGATCAACTTGGTGAACATGATAATAAACAGATAGTTTTCCTGGGCTTTGAAAATGTCCCATGGATTGTAATAAGCTTTTTAGAGAAACAAACCTACTCCTATATCTTAAGGAGCCTGTGATGAAGAATTCTTTTTTTCAACCCAGTAACCACCACCCTTCTTCTAGTAAAAGTAACTCACTCTTCACCTGGCAAATTAAATAAAATTAAATTAATAATTAAATAATTTTAAATTTTTTAAATAATTAAATCTGTGAGAGATCATGAGATCATGACCAGAGCTGAAATTAAATCTGTGAGACTGAGTGAGAATAAACTTGACCCCTCCCCAGATCATGTGGCCCACGTCTGACAATGAGAGTCAGAAAATGAGTATGGATTAGCTGTGCAAAGAACATGAAATGTGACCCCTGTCAAGGAAACCTGTCTTCCCCAGGGCTTTTGAAAATGGGGCACTGATGAATTTTATGGAAATCATGTTTCCTAGTGACAATTTTTTTTCTCTTTGGAGGAAGATCTTGCCTGTTAAGAGACTAATACAAAGCAACAGAAAGCCTAGAGAAAGAGTCCTAAGAGCATCATGTAAGGCTCTGAACCAGATGTGCCCTTTCTTGTCTTATTTAACTGAAGAGTTGCTGTGGTTAGCAGAATATCAGCCCCCAAATATGCCCACATCCTAGTAGCCAGAACTAGAGAATATGTTACCTTACATGGTAAAAGTGACTTTTCAGATATGATTAAGTTAAACATCTTGACAGAGGGATTTTTTCCTGATTATGCAGCTAGGCCAACTGTAACCACAAGTTTCCTTACAAGAGAAAGGCAGGAGGGTCAGGCACAGAGAGAGGAGAAGCAGAGGTAGCAGTGATTCAGAGCTGTGAGGCAAGGAAGGCAGGCAGCCTCTAGAAACTAGAAAAGACCATGAAATCAATTCTCCCCTAGAGCAGCCAAAAGGAACACATCCCTCCTAATGCTTTGATTTTAGCCCAAGATGAAGTTTCAGACTTCGGACCTCCAGAACTGTGTGTTGCTTTAAGCTGCTAATTCTGTGATAATTTGTTAGAGAAGCAGTAGAAAAGAAAGCTGTTGGCTTTCCGGCACATGACTAAATGCTTCCTAAGCTGATGGACAATTCAATACAGTTAAGATCAACCTCCTGGAGGGATCCCCACATTTACTAAACAATGCAGATCTTCCAGACTTAAGTTATTAACAACATGAATCCAGTTTCTAATTTGACTTAAAAATGGAATGGATATTGGGTGCCTGGTGGTTCATTCGGTTGAGTGTCTGACTCTTGATCTCAGGATCATGAGTTTAAGTCCCACATTGGGCATGGAGCCTACTTAAAATAAATAAACAAATATATATACATATATATATGTTTTAATGTTTTTTATTCATTTCTGAGAGAGAGACAGTGTGAGCAGGGGAGGGGCAGAGAGAGAGGGAGACACAGAATCTGAAACAGGCTTCAGGCTCTGAGCTAGCTGTCAGCACAGAGCCCGATGCAGGGCTGGAACCCACAAACCGTGAGATCATGACCTGAGCCGAAGTCGGACACTTAACCGACTGAGCCACCCAGGAGCCCCTTATATTTTTTAAAGTAGCAGTGTAATAGGGGTGCCTGGGCGGCCCAGTCAGTTAAGCATCCAACTCTTGATTTTGGCTCAGGTCATGATCTCATGGTGGTGGGATCAAGCCCCATGTTGGGTTCTTTGCTAAGCGTGGGGCCTGCTTGGGATTCTCTTTCTCCCTTTCTCTCTGTCCCTCCCCCTGCTCACATTCATTCTCTCCAAACAATCAAATAAATAAACATTTTTTTTAAAGTGGCAAGGTAAAAATCAATTAAATTTCTCAGACAGGCTAAAAACAGAGCATGTGAAAGGAAAAATGTAGAAATATCATTTTATTTATTTGTGTAGTAATTCTCTCTTGATGCTAGCCTGGATTCTGCAAACACAGATGGTGGACGATTGGGATCGGGAAGTGAACAGGCTAACCCTTCTCTGAAAGGCACTTTACATTCAAGTGGAAAATGGACAACTAAAAAAAAAAGACAATGCCATTCATTTCTTTTTCTCTCCCCGTATCCTATCCTCTCCTCTCTTCCTCACTCCCACACACCTAATTTAAACTGAAAAGAACACTAAGTCACGGTCAATGCCTGACAGTAACAGTTTGTGGACGGTGACAGTTCTCGATAAATCAACAAATTACTTTTTTTTAGTTCTTCCTAGTTAAACATACCAAGAATGTTTGAATTTAAATAACTTATTGTGGGGGCACCTGGGTGGCTCAGTCGATTAAATGTCTGACTCTTAATTTCAGCTCAGGTCAAGATCTCACAGTTCATGAGTTCAAACCCCATGTCACGCTCTGTGCTGACAGATTGGAGCATGCTTGGAATTCTCTCTTACCCTCTCTCTCTGCCCCTTCCCACTCACACACAAGCACTTTGTCTCTCCCAAAATAAATTAATAAACTTCGTAAAAATAAATACATAGTGTTATTTCATGTTAATGTGACCTCTGTGGGAGCCAGGACCTGATCAGTCTTATTTACTGTTGCATATCTAGCACTGAGACACTACCTGAAACATAATAGATGGCTCAATAAGCATGCTAAATGAAGAAGAGATACACAGGAGTCAAGAACTATCAACTCTTGGGGCGCCTGGGTGGCTTAGTCGGTTAAGCGTCCGACTNAAAAAATTTACAAAAAAAAAAAAGAACTATCAACTCTTTTTTTTTATGATCATGGAGGATTTTATTGTTTTCCATAGTGTAAGGCATTTGGCACTTATTTTGTAATGTGTTTTTCTCTTTTAAAGAAAAAGTAATCGTAAGTGAATGTGATGGTAATTATCTTTTTTTTAAAAAAAAAAACAGCCTAGTATCCAAAATCTATAAGGAACTCACCAAACTCCATACCCAAAAAACAAACAATCCAGTGAAGAAATGNCATAGGGCACATGAACCCCAATGTTCATAGCAGCACTCTCCACAATAGCCAAATCATGGAAAGAGCCTAAGTGTCCATCAACGGACAAATGGATCAAGAAGATGTGGTTTATCTATACCATGGAATACTACATGGCAATGAGAAAGAATGAAATCTGGCCATGTGTAGCAACATGGATGGAAATTGAGGGTGTCATGCTGAGCGAAGAACTATCAACTCTTATCGCAGAGAAAAGGCAAAAAAAAGAAAAAAGAAAAAAAGAAAAACGTTGATAAAAAGAACTAATACTAATCAAATAAATGTTATAGATAATGCTTACCTTGGAGTAAGAAAAGAGAGAATTCTGTTCTAGATCTGAAACAGAAACGCTTAGTAGCCACTCCTCTACAAATGCTTGTTAATGTAGCAGCTGTTCCCACTCATGCCTGGAAAGGGAAGATTGCCACTATGTCAGGTTCTAGAACTGCACTGTCCAATATGGTAGCCATTTGCCACATATGCCTATCCAAGTTTAACTTTATTAAAATTAAATTAAATTTAAAATTCTGTTACTCATTTTCATTAGCCACATCTCAAGTGCTCAGTACCCGCATGCGTCTAATGGCCTCAAGATTAGACAGTGAAAATTTAGAATTTTTCCATCATCATAGAGAATCCTATGGCACAGCTCAGCTCCACACCATCCTGCATTCAACATAAAAGTAGCCAGAATTTTATGAGAGAAATAAGACACAGCTCACACGCAGAGTTAAATAAATTGTTCCATATCACAACATCTAGAGAAGCCAAATCAGTGTAGATTCTCATAAATCTCCCTTCCTCCCAATAGTTCAATTTATTCAGTTAGCACAAAATAATTAATACACATACATCCAGCAGCCATTGGGAACAGCCAGCACCAGTAGATACTATCAGCCACTTACTTTTATACAGTCTTCCAAAGCCCAGGACAGTCTTATCAACAGTATCTGCAAATCGTGGTGCTTGCAGACTTGCATATTCCCCATATGGGCACTGGTTGAAAACCTTGCCACTAGATGACAATTTAGCTTTAGAATTGGCTGTGTGCTGGAATTCAGTAACACATCTATCAAGCCACAGTTACCACCCCGAATTTGCATTTTATTTCTCAATGCCCAAAGAAGCACTTTTACCTAGACTGGCAAATGTCTGTTATAAAATTATTCCCTGGACTCTGCACTTCATGAGGTTGTCTAATAGAGATTGATTCACCGATTCAATGAAATCTGCATTTTCCCAAATCAAAAAACAAGCTGACTGAGGTTTATTTAGCTGAAAATCCCTTGTTAAATCATAAAAAGTGAGACATAAACAGGGCAAACACTATTGCATGATGACTAACTGCAAAAATGAATGACTTTATGACAAAATTAGAGGCTGATTAAAAAACTCACCTGAAGATGAGAAACAAAATAAAGCTTAAAATAAGAGTAATATAATACGCCTATTTGTAAAAATGTCCCTAGGTACTATAACATCTAAGACTTGATAGCTGTATTTTAAGTACAAAAGGGAAAGGTCAGACTAAGTAAATTTGGAAATACTTGCATATCCTCTTTGCTCATTCCTACTGTGGCAATCAGTACTTCCCTCTTCTTGATAACGATTATCTGGGATGAAGGAGATAAACTTGAGAAAGGCTATGAACTTTGGAGAAAATAGCATGATATTATTTACAAACTGTCCAAGTTAAAAAGAATAGAAGAGGGGCGCCTGGGTGGCTCAGTCGCTTAAGTGTTGGACTTCAGCTCAGGTCATGATCTCACAGTTTGTGAGTTCCAGCCCCTCATCGGGCTCTGGACCCACACACTCTCTCTCAAAAATAAATAAACATTCAAAACAGAGACAGAGAAAAGAGAGAGAAATCTAATTATACAAGACGTCAATAGCTCCTTTGCAAAATGTGAGCATTAAAAAACCTCCACAGGGATTAGCAAATCGTAAACTGTGAAACACTGTCCCCAAAACCTAAAACCCTCACTTTGCAGAGAAGGCACCAAATGGCCACCCTTAAGGAGCCACAAGAGATCATATTTTCAAATAGGCAATGTAATGAATGATTCGCTGAAGGTTTTTCATGCCTTACTAATTTTGATGATAGAAGTCACATTTGATTAGCCTGGTTAAGTGTCCATTGTCAATAGTAGCTTAAGTAGAGAGAAATGTCCTCTCTTGCTGCCAAATTGTTACTTAGATTTATTTAGAATCTCATCCATGTTTAAGGTTTTCTCCTCAGTGTATAAATTTACTGTTTTACAAAGGCCTCCCCAAAATGCTTTAAAGAGAGTTCCAATATATCATTATTGTAGTCAAAAAGCAGTCTTAGTGATTTATTTTCTAAAAATTTGACTTTGAGTTTCCATCAAGAGGCAGAAGCAGGAACTTTTCCCCAAAAATTTATTATTAAAATAAAGAACATGATATTTCCACAGCAATGGACCTACCTAATGGCAAGGGAAAAGATATAACTAGAGTTCCCTCCATCCGGTATTTGAGGTTAACTTAAATAAATATTCCTGGCATATAATGAAACAGTTCAACCACTAAAATACCTCAAAAATAATAATAACTACTATTCATTGAGCAGTTAGTTTATGCCAGGTACCAGATGAAGTATACCATAAGTATAATTAACAGCTGAATTAGACAGGCATTATTATTCCGATGTTCAGATGAAGTACTGAAACTCTGAGAGTTTAAAACCTATGGCAAGACCAAAGTATTAGGAACCAGCAGAGATGGGATTTATAATACAGTCAAATCCTAACTCCAAAGTTTGGATTTGTACGGAAATTGACAAGCTAATTTTTATAAGGAAATGCAAAGGAGTTAGAATATCCAAAACAATTTTGTAAAAAGAATAATAAGGTTGCAGAACTAGTTACCCAATTTTCAGACTTAATATAAAACTACAGCTATTAAGACAAAGTGATAGTGACACAGAGATCATTGAGATAGAATAAAAAGGCCAAAAAGACGTTTACACAGGGGTGCCTCGGTATCTCAGTTGGTTCACCTTCAGACCTCAGCTCAGGTCATGATCTCACAGTGTGAGTTCGAGTCTCGCATCAGGCCCCACGCTGACTGTGCAGAGCCAGCTTGAGATTCTTTCTGCCCCTTCCCGGTGCTTTCCCTCTCCCTGTCTCTCAAAATAAAAATAAACTTAAAAAATGTAAAAGAAATTAAAAAAATAAATAAAAAGACATACATACATGGCCAAGTGCTTTTCTACAAGGATACCAAAAAAATCCAATGAGAAAAGGATAATATTTTCAACAAATGGAGCCAGAACAACTGGAAAGTCACATGGAAAGAAAAAAG
Source organism: Crocuta crocuta (assembly GCF_008692635.1). Taxonomy (NCBI): domain Eukaryota; kingdom Metazoa; phylum Chordata; class Mammalia; order Carnivora; family Hyaenidae; genus Crocuta; species Crocuta crocuta. Next base: position 5,963,216 of record NW_027531334.1, read on the forward strand.
AGAGAGGACAAGGGGAAGAGTAACAGGAGAAAGAAAAGAAGGGAGGAAGGAAGGAGGGAGGAAAGGAAGGAGAGGTAAGGGAAGGAAGGAAGAAGGAAGATCTGATTATTTCCTTAATTTTGAAACGATATACAAAAATTCCCAATCATTTCCCCAAACTGTATACAAAAAGAGCCAAAGCCATTAAAGACACACAAGAAAACACAGAACAGTTTTTCAATGACCTTAGAGTATGCAAAATTTCTCCAATAAGACACATAAGCACAAACTACAAAAGAAGACAATGGATACATTGGACTTCATTAAAATTAAAAGTCTTTGTACTATCAATAACACTAGTAAAGAAAATAAAAAGCAAACTGCAGATTGGAGAAAATATTTGCAAAGTACACAGTCTGATAAGTGACTTGTTTTGGGGATATGTAAGAATTTTTAGAACTTGGGGGGGCGCCTGGGTGGCTCAGTCGGTTGAGTGTCCAACTTCAGCTCAGGTCATGATCTCACAGTTCATGGGTTTGAGCCCCGCGTTGGGCTCTGTGCTGACAGCTAGCTCAGAACCTGAAGCCTGTCTTCGGATTCTGTGTGTGTCTCTCTCTTTCTGACGCTCCGCTGCTCATGCTGTCTCTATCTCTCTCTCAAAAATAAATTAAAAAAAACATTTAAAAAATTTTTTTAAAATAATTTTTAGAACTTGGGCACCTAGGGCTCAGTCGGTTAGGCGTCTGACTTTGGCTCAGGTTGTGATCTCATGGTTCATGAGTTCAAGTCCCATATCGGGTGAGCACGAGCCCTGCTTCGCATAAGCCCCACCTCTCTCTCTGTCTCTCTCCCTCTCTTTCTCTCTCTCTCTCTTTCTGCCCCTCACTTACTGGTGCTCTCTCTCTCAACAACAACAACAACAAAAAAGAATTCTTAGAACTCAATAGTGAAAAAGACAGATGATCCCAATAAAAAAGAGCATATTTGAATAAACATTTCATCTTGGAAAATATATGGGGGTGCTTGGTGCTTGCGTGACTCAGTCCGTTAAGCAGCTGACTTCGGCTCTGATCATGATCTCACTGCTCATGGGTTCGAGCCCCACATCAGGCTCTGTGCTGGCAGCTCTGAGCCTAGAGCCTGCTTCGAATTCTGTGTCTCCCTCTCTCCCTCTCTGCCCCTCCCTTGCTCATGCTCTGTCTCTCTCTCTCAAAAATGAATAAACATTAAAAAACATTTTTAAATAAATAAAATCATTAGTGATTAGGAAAATGCAAGTTAAAACCATAAAATGGTAGTTTATGTATACTCTCAAGTGCTACCATAAAAAAGACTGACCATAACAAGTATTGGTGATGATATCAAACAGTGGAAGTGTGCATATATTGGTAAGAATAATCTCAAATAATATAGACACTTTGATAATTTATCAGTTTCTTAAAAGTTCAATATATACCTACTGTGTGAGCCAACCATTCCAATCCTAGATATTTAACCCAGAGAATTAAAGAATATGCCCCTACAAAGACATGTTCAGAGATTTGTACTTCTTCATAGCAACATTATTTATAATAGTCCCAACCTAGAAAAAGAAATGCATATCGGTATGTGAAGGAATAAGCAAACTCTGATAAGTCAATACAATAGAATACTACTCAGCAAAAAAAAGAATGAGCTACTGATATTCTCAACCACGTGAGGTGAAGTGATGGGTTTTTTACTATATACATACACCAGAGCTCTTCAAACTGAATGCTTTAAATATATACAGCCTATTAAGTTCAAGTATACTTCAATAAGACTGTTAACAAAATAACAATGATAGTAACAGATCAGAACCAATTCAATGAAACAGAAATCCATGAGTCCATAATGAAAGAAAGAATGAATGAATGAAAGAAAACTCTCTCTTATAGTAGAATGCCAAATAATAAATGTAGAAGGGATGATTTAATTACAAAATAATACTCAGCGACCAACATTGTAATAAATAATCAGGCAAGAGATATCAACGGATGTTAGACTGAGTAAAATTTTGATGAGAAAAATATGAAGTATACAGGCTCAAAGTAAATCCTGACAAAATATCTATTGATTACTTATTAGTGAACTTTACAGTGGAGAAATATAGACATCATCTTGACCAAGTGACAAAAGTTAATATCATGGTGATGAGCAAATCAGATACTGTGAGGCACTGGGAAGGAAACAGTATTATTACTGTGGTGTTCATGCCAAAAGACATACCCTGTATCTAGTCATAAAAGAAACACAAGACAAACCCAATTGAAGAAAATGCTATAAAATAACTGACCTATATATTCTTCAAAAATGTCAAGATGATAAAGAACAAAGAAAAACTAAGGAACTGCAGATTGAAAGAAACTAAACAGACTTCACAACGAAATATAATGTGTAACTGTGGATTGGATCTTGACCTAGAAAGGAAAGGAGGGTAAGGCAGTGTTTGTTAATGATGTTATCACTCTTCTTTTCTATAAATGACATTATTGGACATTTGGAGAGAACTGAGTGGATCAAAGTATTGTAGCAATGTTAATATCCTGATTTTGATGAAGGCATCAGGGTTATGTGGGAGTGTCCTTGACTTTAGGAAGTACATACTGAAGTATTTAGGGGTAATTTGGCAACATATCTGCAACTTAATTGAAAATGTTTCAGAAAGAACATAATGATATATGAAGAAAGGACAAATGTTAACTGTTAATAATTTGAAAACCTGGGTGAAGGGGATAGGGTACTGCTTTGTATTATTATTTCTATTTTTCTTGAAAATCTCTTATAAATTTGAAATTACTTTTCAATAAAATGTAAACATTTTAAAAACATAAGTGGCTTTGGGTAAAGGGTATAGGAGTTCCTCTTACTGTTCTTGCATCTTTTCTATAGGGTTGATGTTATCTTCCCCCCAGACAAATGTAGGGAATGGAAACATCGGGGAGATGGGGAGCTGCTTCTCCGGCCTCCGGCCTAACCCATTTGTTCATATACTCAACACACACGTATCAAATGCCTGCCCCGTGACAAACACTGCACTGGTTCTTGGGGATCTAGGCTTGAATGTGATGGGTGTGATTTGGAGCCTATTAGAGTGAAGGAGTGCAAGTGGCCAGCCCGAACATGCCAAGTTCCTTGATGAAATGAAACAAAAAGTAAGAATCCGAAGTAGCCATCATCCCACTTTGACCAATGGATCACAGCACTGCTCTTGTTCAAAGCCCTTAAATACATGCAGTCCTCTTCTGAAAATTACTTGTTGGTGCAGCATTTCATCAGAAAGAGATCTGTCACCATCTAATTCCACATCACTTAAATTCCAGCACCAAATAGTGTCACTTAGACAGATAGCAACAACATCAACAAAACCAATCTCCCCTGTTTGGATTAAATGCTTGTGTCCTCCTCCACCCCCCACCCCCCGCCAACCAAATCCGTATGTTGAAACTCTAACCCACATGTGGTGGTATCTAACATTGGGGCCCTCATGATGAGTACAGGGACCTTGTAAGATGAGGAAGAGAGTGGGGCGCCTGGGTGATTCAGTTGGGTAAGCACCTGACTTCGGTTCAGGTCATGATCGCCCCGCTCATGGGTTCGAGCCCTGCATTGGGCTCTGTGCTGACAGCTCAGAGCCTGGAGCCTGCTTCAGATTCTGTGTCTCCCTCTCTCTCTCTGCCCCTTCCCCAGTTGTACTCTGCCTCTGTCTCTCAAAAATAAACATTTTTAAAAAATTTTTTAAAAAAAGATGAGGAAGAGAGCAAGAAATGGCTATGTGAGCACACAGCAAAAAGAGAGCAAGCCAGGAAGAATGTCCTCACCAGAAGGCCACTGTGCTGGCACTCTGATCTTGACTACTAGCACCCAGAACTGTGAGAAAATAACTCTTTGTTCTTTAGGCCATCCAGTTTATGGTATTTCGTTATGACAACCTGAGCTGACTTCAACGTTCCTTTTTGTTCCTTCCCTTTCTGTTTCAGGGTCCGATCCAGGATCAAGTGTTGTATTTATATGTCTTCTCTCTTGGAATAATGTCTGCCAGCATTATGAGCAAATAAATGAACTAGAAGCAAAGCTGCTACAAGGAATGTTTTACCAGAGTTTTTTCTTTTGACTATAAAATAATAATGGTAATAATAATGACATTGATAATGACAAGCTTTTTTTTAAAAAAAGCACTTAATAGGTACCAGCAAGTGTGTTAAAGGATTTAGAAAGCTTATCTGATTAAATCCTCCCAATAACACAGGAAGTGGGTTCTACTATTATTTCCCTCTCCTTCATTTGCTAATGGCTTATAGAAGTTACTTTCTCAAAGTCAATGCAAAATTTAATTGGCAGAGCAATGGAGAACTCTCTTAGAACAGTGCCTCTTAAATGTACATACAAGTCACCAAGGTATCTTGTTAAAATGCAGATACTGATTCTGCATGTCTGGAGAAGGACTAAGATTCTGCATTTCTAATAAGCTCCCAGGTGAGGCTGATGCTGTGTTCCACCAAACATGATTTGAATAACAAGCCTCTAGAAGTACACAACAGCTAAATGTGCCCGGCACACAGTGCTCACTAGAGATTTCTTGAATTATTTAACAGAGAGAAAAGAGAAAGGAAATAAGATTTTTAAAAATCTGTTGCTGACCTCATTCTTAATCAGCAAGTCTTGATTATTGTACCTTTTCTCTACAAAGATGTTATAAAATCAAATATTTCAGGGAGCCTGGGTAGCTTAGTCGATTAAGCATCCAACTTTGTTAGGTCATGATCTCTCAGTTCATGGGTTTGAGTCCCTCGTCGGGCTCTGTGCTGACAGCTCAGAGCCTGAAGTCGGCTTCGTATTCTGTCTCCCTCTCTCTGGCCCTCCTCCACTTGCATTCTCTCTCTCACTTTCTCTCTCTCTCAAAACTACGTAAACATTAAAAATTTTTTTTAAAAAAAATCAAATATTTCACAGGAGATCTGGAAAATTTTCAGGCACGAGGTACTGCACAATTATATACAACCCAATGCTAGAAAGCTGAGAGCAGAATATCACCTTGTAGGGAATTCTCTTCCCGTACGTGTATCTACTTAGGTATAGCCTAATTTCAGCAAGACTATTCCCTTCTCCATCCTTCTTTGCACTGACCTGACTGATGAGAATGCTATGAGTTATTGAAATGTCTCACCCTCTAAACGTCATATGAGGCTACAGTGGCTGCAAAAATCCTGTCAGGAAGAGAAGATTCATGCGGAACAATTGAAGGCCAATGCCAGCTAGCATTCCTGCTTAGCATATGTGGGTAGAAAACCTTCACATCAAAGCAAGTCACTGACATGCCAAGTGCACATTAGTGTTTTAGAGAGTAAATGAAGTATAAGTACAGGTTGGTGTGTAACAATTTGCAGACAGAGGTCAGTTTTGAGACACTTGAACATTCCTATTAATAGGTATAGCCCTGAGGAACCTGGGTGGCTCAGTCAGTTAAGCATCTGACTTTGGCTCAGGTTATGATCTTGCAGTCTGTAAGTTCAAGTCCCATGTCGGGCTCTGTGCCGACAGCTCGGAACCTGGAACCTGCTTCAGATTCTATGTCTCCCTCTCTCTCTGCCCTCCCCCTCCTCATGCGCTCTCTCTCTCAAAAATAAATAAACATTTAAAACTTTTTAAAAATAGTTATAGCCTTTTTAACTGTCTACCTGAAGTTTAATGGGTATGCTATAAACTATACATCACATATTTAAAGTGCATAATTTTATGGTTTTTTTCAATGTTTATTTATTTTGAGACAGAGGGAGCATGCATGTGAGCAGCAGAGGGGTAGAGCGAGGGGGGAGAGAATCCCAAGCGGGCGCTGTGCTATCAGTGCACAGCCTGATGCAGGGCTCGATCTCACAAACTGTGAGATCATGACATGAGCCAAAATGAAGAATCTGACACTTAACTGACTGAGTCACCCCCGTGCCCCAATTTTATAAGTTTTGACAAATATATATGTCTGTGAAGCAATCATCACAATTAATATTGTGATCAAATTCATCACTCTCCCACCAAAAATTTCCTCAATTCCAGTCCTTACTCCATTTTAATAGAAGTAGAAGTCTACATTTACATTTTAATTTGTGCTGTGATTTAGATTTCTGACCTCAGCGACACCCCAGACCAACTCCCCCATTTCCTGAAAGGTCTGAGTTTAGCTCTACAGTCCCCCTTTCTCTAAGCCTTTAATGGTTAATAATTCCAGACTCTTCTTTCTGTTTCCTCATCCTTAGGAGTGTGTTATGGGATGAATTGTGTCCCTCTCAAATTTGTATGTTCAAGTCCTATCCCTCCCCCCTATCCAATATGACTGGTGGCCTTATAAAAAGGAAGAATTTGGATATAGACAGCTATACAGGGAAAACCATATGAAGACAGAGAAAAGATGATCACCTACAAGTCAATGACAGAGGCCTGCAGACACCTTCATTTCAGAATTCTAGCCTCCAGAATTGTGAAGAAATAACTTTCTGTTGTTTAAGCTGCCCAATCAGTGGGATTTTGTCGTGGTACTCCAACCAAATTGATAGAGAGTAGTATAGCTGTTTCTCCAGTAGCCATATTTCTGTTATCTTAGAGGGTTTTATTTTTTTAACCTTTTTACTTATTCAGTTACCTAGTTACCAACTTGATTACTAGCTAACAACTCTTTGTGTTAAATTCTCTCTATTATTACTGTCACTGGTGTTGTTTCTGTCACCTGACTGGACGCTGACTAATACATGCAGAGAACAGCCATCACCTCCCTGTCTAGTGAAAAGAAAACAAATAAATTGAGTTCATTCTAGATACTTCTTTTCACTAATGAAGATGGCTGGGGTTCTCTAGCAAAGTCAGGTCTGAATAAATTAAGTGGTTAGTTCAAACGTTTGTGAGAAAGGGTATATCACACCAGTAAAAGAGATTTAGAAAACTAAATGAGTTCTCTATACAATTATAAGCCAAATTTTTTTATAATACAAGTTAAGAAAACATGTTAAAGTATGTTACTAAACTTGACCCAAAATAAAATTAAACATTCAAAGAGACTAACTATCATAAAGAAATCAGAAAGTTATCTGAAAACTACCCTCATCTGAACCCCAACTCTCCACAACAGCTCAGGGTGTTTTTACTGGTGAATCTATCAAACTTTCAAACAATTCTTACACTATTTAAACTATTCCAGGGCGGGGCGCCTGGGTGGCTCAGTTGGTTGGGTGTCCGACTTCAGCTCAGGTCATGATCTTGCAGTTCGTGGGTTTGAGCCCCGTGTTGAACTCTGTGCTGGCAGCTCAGAGCCTGGAGCCTGTTTCAGATTCTGTGTCTCCCTCTCTCTCTGCCCCTCCTTTGCTCGCACTCTGTCTCTCTTTGTCTCAAAAATAAACAAACACTAAAAATTTTTTTAAAAAACTATTCCAGGGCATAGAAGAAGAAGGAAAACTTGACAAATTATTCTATGAAGGAAGTTAAACCTTCACTCAGTTCTGACAAAGATGCTTTACTCTACCCCCAATAAAAAGAAAATAAAGATGACTTGTAAGATCATTAATTTTCATGCACACATCAGAGAAGAGTGAGGTCAGGCAATTTGGAAAGAGAATGTATGAGCCTGGGAATGGCTTTCAGCTTCTCCCTTGAAGAAAGGAGCCACCTCTGTTAATGTGACCCATCCCTCTGCCTTTGAGAAAAATCTTACCTAAGTCATTTCTGAAAACTGGGCATATATCCCAGTCTTAAAGATCCTTAGGAGGGAGAGCCAACATGCTCTTTCTCTCAACCATCTGTGCCAGGGCTTTACCTGATGTCATTAACCCCAACCTGTTTTCCCAATGTGGCACAGCAGTCTATTTCCTGGTGGCTTATGCTCAGGCACGTACGAGCGTGCACGCGTGCACACACACACACAAGCTACTGTTTTCCTCGTCTATCCGTTAAACAGAGGATACATTCAGATGTAATTATGGATGCTCATCAAGGATCTGAGTAGGAAAATTAGGCATTCGGTATCATATCTCTAAGTTACATATTTATTGTCTGTTTTGGTGGGTATATGGCCATGTGGGGCTGTTCTACAGAACTAAGAAAGTGAAGTGACACTAGTGTAGCAAAAGTAAGAGAACTGATCAGGATCAAAAAATGACTAGGGTGCCTGGGTGGTTCAGTCGGTTGGGTGTCTGACTCTTGATTTCAGCTCACTTCATAATCCCAGGGTACTGGGATCGAGCCTCACATGGGGCTCCATGCTGAGCATGGAGCCTGCTTAAGATTCTCTCTCTCTCCCTCTGCCCCCTCCTTGACTCACATTTTCTCTCTCTATCAATCAAAACAAAATGATTATAAAACTACTATACCTAGACCCCAAGTCATGGCTGACTCAATATGTACTCCCTGATATACAAGACACATAAAAAATGATTCATACAGGAGCTCCAATGTTATCATTTTCTGGGTTGCTTAGAAGCTAGAAATTAGAACCTAGAATCTAACATGTAGAACACAGTAGTAATGAACACGTTGCTATTAAAACTGTAAATATGACAAACAACAGAAATAGTATCCTTTCTGAATTCCAGAAATGCCTAACCTCTGAGAGCACCCAAAACTATCTAGAGGTGACCCAGAGTGAGTAAAGTGCCAGGAACTTAAAACCATATACTTTTTAAAAAATGTATTTATTTTTGAGAGAGAGGGAGGGAGGGAGGGAGAGAGAGGGCAGGGGAGGGGCAGAGAGAAAGGGAGACACAAAATATGAAGCAGGCTCCAGGCTCTAAGCAGTCAACAGAGCCTGACTCGGAGCTCGAACCCACGAGCTATGAGATCATGACCTGAACCGAAGTCAGATGCTTAACCGACTGAGCCACCCAGGTACCCCAAAACCATATATTTTTCTGAAATTTATATTATAGTTTAGGATTCTAAGGGCTGTTCTCTTGTTTAAATAAAGCCATATATTTACAAAAAGCCACAGATATAAAAAGAGAAAATGATCTGTCAATTCAAAAAGCATATCACCAATAAATAGCTGTACCTCCTTGAAAGAGGAGTCCAGATTGAAAATGTCTGAAAGACTTGGGGTGCCTGAGTGGCTCATGTGCTCTCCCTCTCTCTTTCTATCAAAATAAATTTTAAAAAAAAAGGAAAGAAAAAAGAAAAAAAGAGATCATCCATGTAGCAGCCCAGAGCAGGAAGCAGTCACTACTTCCAGCATGGACTCAGCTACAAATTCTTACCCAGAAAAAAAGGCTTAAGGATGCCATAGAGTCACTATTTATATTATGTTGTTCAATAGAGTAATCTCGATTTTCTCTACTCCAGGCCTTATAATGCCCCGCTTGGGCAGCATTCAACCCCAAAGTGGGTGTACAGGTGAGAAAAAAGGAAGATGCACCCTTTGCATGCTTCTTTTTTATGGTCCCCACATTCCATCTCTTAAGGTTCACATGCCCTTCTGAGAGAAACAAGATGGTCTACACATGGCATGATGTCCCTGGTCTGTTCCTGTTTCTCCCAGGCTTTTCTAGTTTTTAAAGCACATACTTTTTTCTCTGCTCCACAGCTTGATCATCTTGTTTTTGTTCTTTCTAGAATTCCCCCTTCAGGACTATTGTGAGGGAAGGGAAAGGAATATGAAAATAATATAGAATGAATATTAGAATGTAGAATAGTGCCGGCTGGGTGGCTCAGTCAGTTGAGTGTCCAACTTCGGCTCAGGTCATGATCTCACGGTTCGTGGGTTCGAGCTCCATGTCGGGCTCTGTGCTGACTGCCAGCTCAGAGCCTGGAGCTGCTTCAGATTCTGTATCTCCCTCTCTCTCTGACCCTCCCCTGCTCATGCTGGCTCTCGCGCGCGCTCTCTCTCTCTCTCTCAGAAATAAATAAAAACATTTAAAAAAATTAGAATGTAGAATAAACGGGATAGCTCCAGAAGATGACCAAAATATTGTGCAAGTAACAGCTTTAAAGGAGCAAATTGTGACTCATTAATTTGAAGTTTATGGCTCTGCTCTTCTCAGAGAGCATAATAAAAAATGCAATCATTTGCAAGAGAAATGATAGCAGTAAATCCCTGGAAATAGGAGTTACAAACAAACCCAACCATACTGCTTTGTTCACTAATGTAATGTCCAATTGAGTCATAACTCTACAAGGAGACTCGAGAAATAATTTTGGCATCATAATCTGAACTTGGTCTTAGAGACGTTGAAAAACAGGGCATGTAAGTAGAAGCTCAAGAACGAGGAGCAGGCTATGCCCTGAAGGGTACTTATTACCCTCTTCTTTCTCAGTGATCACCCCTTCACCCCCACGCACTTCTCCACTCCTTCCCTTCTTCACACATTTGTTCCCTCCAACCATTTCCTCAACATCAATCCCGCCTTATTTCCACTGCCTCTGGGTTCTCAGTGCACAGCCCAGCATTTTTATGTTAAAGGGAGGCCTGAGCACAAAACTTCCCTCATCCTTTATCTGAGCTTTGTGTGCCACCGCAGTAGACAGACCATGCAGCGAAAGCGAACCCCAGTCATTGACCAGCTGTTAGCTGAAAGCTCTTTAACTTCTGTAAGCCTCAGTTAATTCATCTAAAACGATGAGGTGAAGATTAAGATTTGCATTAAAACTTATACCTGGGGCGCCTGGGTGGCTTAGTCGGTTAAGCCTCCGACTTTCGCTTAGGTCATGATCTCGCGGTTGGTGGGTTCGAGCCCCGCGTCGGGCTCTGTGCTGACTGCCAGCTCAGAGCCTGGAGCCTGTTTCAGTCTGTGACTCCCTCTCTCTCTGGCCCTCCCCTGCTCACGCTGTCTCTCTCTGTCTCCTAGAAATAAATAAAACATTAAAAAAAAAAAAACTTAGACTTAGTTCCTTTAAGATCTTATTTTAATTCATTTAATCCTCTCAACATCCCTGTGAAGTAGGTATTACTAGTCCCATTTTACGGATGAGGAAACAGAGGAAGTGGGAGAATAAATGACCTGCCCAAAGCCACACAGCTACAAAATGACAGAACTCCGATTTGAACAGTTATATATGTTACCTGAGGATAAACTTTTTCTCTCTGTACGGTGTCATCTGGTTACTCAATTAATATTAGCTCTGATTTTTACTGACTGGCAATTTAGAGTCATGGTCACATGATAAGTGAAAGGATAAGCTAAAGATGTGCATGACGGAGAAAGAAAACTAGTAAAAGCTACTGATCATCATGGGAGCAGTTAATTCATCGATATATTCACTTAATAAACATTAGGGTTAGGCACTGTTCTAAGGAATGAATATGTAGCTGTGGGTTAGACAAAATTTTATCTCTGTACCTTTTCACATGCTGCTCCTTTTGCTTGGAGTGTTTGTGTGTGTGTGTGTGTGTGTGTGTGTGTGCGCGCGCACACACACCCCCACAGTCTGGGCAGTCCTCATTTCTACCCTCAGGCTAGTAAAAGGCAGCTACTGCTCTGTCAGTTCCAGATTCTCACCTCCTGCAACATCTCAGATTCTGCGATTAAACTCAGAGAGGAGCAAAAGAATAAAAGAACATACAAAAAAAAGGGAGAAAGAAAAACAAAAGAAAAAATACACTTGGTGGAAAAATAAATTTAGGGATGTGCCAATGGAAAGAAACCAAAAACAAAAATTAGACATGAAAACAGAGTATTAAAGAATGGAAAAGAGCGGCGTCTGGGTGGCTCGGTCGGTTAAGCGTTGAACTCTTGGTTTTGGATCAGGTCATGGTCTCAGGGTTTGTGAGTTTGAGCCCCACATCAGGCTCCATGCTGTATGGAGCCTGCTTTAGATTCTCTCTCTCTCTCTCTCTCTCAAAATAAATTTTTAAAAAAGAGTGGAAAAGATGGGGCACCTGGCTGGCTCAGTCAGAAGAGTGTATAACTCCTCATCTCGGGTTATGAGTTCCAGCCCCTGTTGAGTGTAGAGATTACTTTAAATAAATAAAATTTTACGGGCTCCTGGGTGGCTTAGTCGGTTAAGCGTCCGACTTTCGTTTGGGTCATGATCTCGCGGTTCGTGGGTTCGAGCCCCGCGTCGGGCTCTGTGCTGACTGCCAGCTCAGAGCCTGAAGCCTGTTTCAGTCTGTGACTCCCTCTCTCTCTGACCCTCCCCTGCTCATGCTGTCTCTCTCTCTCTCCTAGAAATAAATAAAACATTTAAAAAATAAATAAATAAATAAAATTTTAAAAATAAGTAAGTAAATAAAAAGTAGAAAAGATGAAACTAAGAGGCAGTTTAATAATACTTGTTCGTACATGAAGGACTTTTACATGGAGAATACTACTTGGCTCTTCTCCTTAGGGAGTTATAAAGGAGGACATCATTTCCAGTGAAAGTGGTAGAGGCGAGTCAAGTAGCTTTTGTTGGGCACTTATCATAGGCGGGACATGGTCACTACTGTCAAGGGGCTTACACTTTAATGAGAAGGACAGCTGTGCATAAAAGGATGACTAATAATCAATTTAATGGATCAGATTAGAAGAGTAATGAATTCAGAGTAGGGAGGGATCTCTATGAATTGATGAGCTAAGATAGAGAGACTATCTTCACTGAAGAGACAAACTGGTGAAATACTATCCACAAAAGATAGACTCCAGGAAAGACCAGAGCAGTAGAGAAAGGCATAAAACATGATTGGAATGCCTAGAAAATGAATTTTTAGCAGCTCCTCACTAAAATCAATTTCTTTACTTCTTCACTAGGACCTGTGTCAGATTCAGCAAATCTCCCATTTCCAATTTTTCTCCCCTCTTTCCACTGAATAATTCCATCAACACTGTTTTTCCATCATCTAAAACACAAATGACTGAAATGACTTCTGCTCTATCACTCCATTTCTCTCCTTTTTCCTTTTGCTTTTTAAGGGAAAATTGCTAGAAATCACTATCTATACCCATGTCTCCTATTCCTCTCCTCACATACTCTCTAGATCCCACTCTGTTCAGGTGAACCCCACACCAAACTGTTCCAACCAGGCCTGTGGTGACCTTCACATAGCTAAATCCAGTGGTCGATTCTCAGTCCTCAGTTTATCTGACTTCACTAGATATCTCTCTCTATGAAATGCTTTGTGACCTGGCTTTCAGGACACCAAGTTCCACTCCTTGTTGATATCACTCAGTTTCATGGCTTTAAATATCATCTATATGCTAATGACTCCCACAGTAATATCTCAGCCTTAAATCCATACTTGTGTACCAACTGCCTATCTGAAGATATCTCTCTGTAGATGTTCAAAGTCATCTCGAATTTAACAAATCTAAGCTTTTTTTAAATTTTAATGTTTATTTTTCAGAGAGAGACAGAGAGTGAGCAGGTGAGGCAGAAATAGAGAGAGAAGGAGACACAGAATCCAAAGCAGGTTCCAGGCTCTGAGCTGTCAGCACAGCGCCCGATGTGGGGCTCAAACTCACAAACTGTGAGATCATGACTTGAGTTGAAGTCGGACGCTCAACTGACTGAGCCACCCAGGCACTCCAACAAATCTAAAATTTTTATTCCTAATATTCCTTAACCACTTCCCCCCAAATCTACTCCTTTTACAATGTTCCCATTATTATCCTTGTTAAATCGTGGGTTCTAATTCAGTTGCTCAGGCCAGAAGTCTTGAGAGTAATGATCGAACTCATCTTCTTTTCACCCCCACATCCAGTTCAGTAAGTCATAACAGCACACTCTTTAAATATCTCCAGAGTTTGGATTTATTTTTAACACCTCTTATACTGTGGAGTTTAAATCACTATCATCTCTCACTTGGATTTTTACAAACCTCCTAATTGGCCTATTTCTACTCTTCTATTCTCAACAAAACAAGCAGAATATCTACATAAAATATCAGTCAGACCAGGGTACATCTCACTCACAGGAAAGGGCCAAGGTCCTTTCTTCGACCTACAACACCCATACAATCTGCTCCACCTAGTTTATTCCTCTAACCTCACCTAACACATTTGAATTTGTCCACTTATGCCAACTCCTCTGGCCTTTTCCCATTCGTAGAACACACCAGGCACTGCTCTGTTCTTTGTTCTCTCTGCCTAGGACGTGCTTCTCTCAGATATCCTCATGGGGAGATTCCTCACTTTCTGCAGGCTCTGCTCCTATGTTTGTAGAGAAGACCATCATGGCCACCCAATCTAAAATTCTGAACTCTTCCCAGAACTTCCAATCCTCCATCCCTCTTTAGTTTTCCTCTTTGCGTTTATTAGTTATCATATGATAAAATTTACTTCTCTTATTTATTATCTACCCCATTAGAATCTAAGCTCCGCAATGACAAGGCTTTACTGCTTTGTCCCCAAGGAACTTGAACAGTAACCAATAATTATTTTGTGAATGGATAAATTCTATCAAAAATTAATTATAGGCTTCACAATATTCAATTGAATCTGTATTCAGGGAGAAATTGTTCCATGTAGAGTATAAACCACTTGAAACTGAGGAGTGTGGGTATTTTGGCGGGGTGGAGAAGAGACATACTTTGCATTTTATTCTGTAGTCGGCTCTTTTTTTCCACTTAATATATAAAAATATTTTCCTTTTTCAGTGCAGCTCTTCTTGCCCATGGGTCCTGTCCCCATGCTTTCATAAAATTGCCTTTTTGCACCAAAAAAAAAAAAATCCTATTTCTTATATAAGATGATTTGTAGAACACATCTTAAGAATCATTGTAATTGCACATGCTTTCCAGCAAATTCCATTTTGAAAATACAGTTACATAATTCTGGCTTTTTAACATCTTCACTATTCTTATTTATAACATTTTTTTCAAAAAATAGCTCTTCAACTCTTAAATACCAAGAACTGAGGGTTGATGGGGGTGGGGAAGAGGGGAAAATGGGTGATGCGCATGGAGGAGGGCACTGTTGGGCTGAGCACAGGGTGTTATATGGAAACCAACTTAACAATAAACTATATTTTAAAAATAAATAAAAATTTAATTTAATTTAATTTAATTTAAAAATCCCAGTGGAGCTCTTTCTGTCCATGGGTCCTGTCCCTGTGCTATAATAAAATCACATTTTTGCACCAAACAAACAAAAAAAACAGCCCTTGTTATTTTCCAAATTTGAATGAGAAACATTCTCTAACACAAGTTTTTCTTTTTTCCACACCACGTTTTTAACTATAAAGACGAATTGTAATCTATTTACCACAAAAGGAATAACCTAGAGATAACTTTTCATTAACACATTCTCATTATTGCCTATCAAAGTGATGGAATTTTATGTCATGAATAAAAAAAATTCAATGATAATATTATAATATTCATATTCTAATTACTTGTGGTGATTTAGTACATATGCATATTAAACTAACTGGATGTGAAATTTGGGGAATTTTTAAAATCTCCTCAAGAAGATAATCCATAGAATAATCCATATACTGTACAATGTTACTGTGCTACATTAAATCTAAGGTACCATCAATATTATAGCTCACTATTTATATTATCCACCATTAGGAAAAAATGAAAGAAAAATATCACCCATTAAAATATGACAAAATGCTTTCCTATCACTCAGAATTTTTATCTTATGACTACTGAAAGAGCCTTTTCAGATTTATTTAGACATAAATTTCTATCATATATCATTCTTGTGCTTATATAAAAAGGAAGATATAAGTGAAATAAGTTGGTCAAGGAATTCCCAATGCTCCACATTCAGAGGCTGGCTCGTCTGAATCACTTCTGTGTTTTTCCACCAATTTTGTGTGTTATGACATCAGAACAAATGAATACTCTGCCACGATGTCTGCGGCTTCTCTGGCCTTACTAAAACACATCGGTGTACAGTTTTCAAGCCATGAGTAGACTGACAGTCTTTCTCCAATGTTCCTGAAATGATCCGCTGACAGCAACCAAGGAGCTACGTTTTGAAGTCATGCCACCAAGGAGTGACAACCTAGGACTCATGTCCCAGCAACAGGAACAAGGTCACGTCTGCTACGCTGGCTGACCGTTCTTATAAGATGCCCTAGATTGTAAAACACACCCCAACATCAGAAATGTACTTAAAATTTCTAACCTATAGCAACAAACTTCATTTTTTGCCTTTGTTAGGGGTCAGTAGGGAAACCTTGCTGTTTGGTTGTGCTCTGGGCGTGCTCCAGCTCTCCCAGCTCAGCGCTGTGACACACGGAATCTATGTATTGCCTCTCAATAGCAGGGGAAGCTTTGGTTTCAGACAACAGACTTGGAAACCAGTGTGGAGGCTGCTATCAGAAGGTAATAAAAGAAAGCTGAGGTCTATAGAAACCAGAGCCCTATTTAGGACTGCATGAAGAGATAATGTCACAGGTTCAGTTAACAGGGATATCATGGGTCATTTTGGTTCTGTTTGATGACTAGCAAATGTAAGGTATTGTGAATTCTCCATATTTTTTCTACTGGACTAAGCCATAAGAATAAGACAGAAAAACGTAGGAATTCCCAACTTAATATGTTGGTGTGAAAAAAATTCACATTAGATATCATTATTTAACATTTATTGAGTTCCCTAGGCCTTATAACAGGTGTTGAAATATAGTATTAAAGGTAATCCTATAATCCTCGGGAAAAAAAAAAAAGTTGGCTTTTTCAACCCTAGCATGAAAAGAAGGGGCTGCCTGTATTATGTCAATTCACACTCTTAGAAAACCCATTAAAATAGCTGGATATTATGTTCAAATCCTCTGGTACAAAATGAGGATTAGAAAGCTGGCTATAGAGGATATTTCCAACCCATGCGTGGTTAAACTTACCCTTAAGTATGAAATTCTACGAATCTTCCCCTGAGGAAGAGAGCACTGTAATTTTCTTTTCCTTCTTACATAATAGACACACTAAAATAATAAAGCAAGAAACTATAGTTAAATCAATTTATCTGATGAACAAATAAGTACCTTTTTGTATTCCAGAGGAAGGGAAGGTGAATGGTGATGAATAGCCCACATTTTGCTAAGCTTTCGACAGGGGTTCTCATTTAATCCTCCTGGTGTATTTGTGAGGGGGGTGATTTTAGAAACCAAGGCTTAGGAAATCCAAGTAACGTGCCTGAGATAGTGAAGCTAAGGGAAGCAGGGGTGAAGTTGGAACCCTCTCTGCTTAAGCTTCTCAGTGTATACTCTTTGCACCCTCGCACCTGCTAAAAGATTATGAGAGCGCCAAAAGCGATGCTTTCTGCTTCCGTGTAATCCTGGATTTCTCAAAGATAAATACCTAAGAGAGAAGCTAACCCACGTTAAGACACAGGCTGAGATTCCATTTCTATTCACTTGGTAATAAGCTTAACATTCTATTTACCAGAGTCTCCAGAATGTTCTCTGGCTGGAGATTACTTTGCTGACACTACTAATTAGATCCTTTCCCAGGACCTAACCAAGACCACTCTGGAACCCTCTCCCTCCCCTTTTCGTTTTACCACCACCTTTTTCTGTCCCCTCTGCCATCTCTCATACTGGGTAACTGGGAATAGAAAAACTTCCTAGAGGAAACAATCGTCCTGCCCTCTAGTTTTATAGTCTAGAGTTCTAGGGCTCTCCAATCGGGTTTTAAACCTGGAAAGATTAAGCAGCTTCACCCATAATAAAGAGGAGTCTTGCAACCCCAACCAGAATTCAGGGTGGTTTAACTACAACGTACTCTACTAGACACTGGGGCTGCCAGCATCTCAGTTGAATGAACTTTTCTATTCTCAACAGAATTTGAATTCTCAATAGAATTCTTTTCCACATGTGATTCTTGCCTTCTTTCTTTAAAGACCTTCTCTTTCCTACACATTGAGACAGAAACAAAAAATCTCTTTGGCTTTCTTCCGTCTTCCTGGCTACTCTATTTATAGTTCCAAATGTTGCCAGGTGTCAGCAACAAAATTAAAGAGAGACCATTAGAATCTTGGCAAGCTGTTGGTACATGTAATATTTTACATTAGCAAGTTCGGTGCAGTTGCACTCATTCAACTATTCTGGACATTTTAAAGATGCCGAATGATTTACTTGTTTGCAAACCCCAAACAAAGCCCCTTTCTGTACATCTAAGCTGCTGATACATAAAGAATTGAACCTGAGGGAGTCATGATTCAAGCTGAAACCCTTCACTGAGAGTGCCTGTGCTAGCTGGAGTGTACTCAACTTCATGTTGTGATAAAACAGATAAGTAGCTATGCTTTAACACCAAAGAAATGGAGCGAGTGCTTACAAGGCTAATTCTCGTACGTTTAAAAGCATGCACACGTGTTCATCAACAGGTTCAACTATTTATCTAGAAAATGGGAATGGTTTTAATTAAGAGATAACTTCTGAAAAAAATTCAAAAGACTGCTTTCGCTATTGCTCTTGCTTAATTAGCTTTATCTCGGAAGGAAGCTGTAAACTCATAGCCTACTTAGTTTTTTATAAGCACGGCAGAAGCATCTGTGGGTGTGGGTGTGTGTGTGTAGGAGCAGGGGTCATAGAACGTGTAAGGACACAAGTCTAAACCAGACTGACTCCACAAAAGGCTTTAAGTTTACCCTCTAAACTAGAAGGCCTAAGTTTCAGTTTCCCTGAAACTATCAAGCAGCTACACATTGCCCAAGGCCGAAGAAACTGCCCACCACTTCACTCCACCGCACTACCTTGGCAACGCCCAATCAAGAAAGGCCAGCAACTATAGATAAATCTCAGCTGCCTAATGTTAAAGTTAACCCATTAGGCGCCGAACAAGACCCTAGGCTCGCTCTGTAATTGGTTGAATTTAAAAGTACTCTAAATGTTGTAATTGGGTCTCTCCAAAAGTAACAAATACTCTAGACAACGTGTATGGTTAAACCCGCTGTCAATGATATTGTATAATTATGATTGGATCACTGTTTCCATGCCACAACTTCTGTAACTCCCCCGTCACAAACCCCATAAAAACCCTACTCTGCCTTTGTTCGAGGCTCTCAGCACGGATCCACTGCGCTGATGAGGTCTGGGAGCCCGAGCCCGAGCCCGTAATAAAGCCCTTTGCCTTTGCATGCGTGACTCGGTCTCCCCGGTGGTCTCTGGTCGTTGAGGATACTGCGATCTGGGTATAACAAATGCAAAGCAATTTTGCTGGGTTTCTTGGAATAAATGGTATGAACAAGCTTCTATTTTGACCAGTGGATTAGAGAGATGAGGCATATAGGCCGGTGTTGCCAACTCTCCCAATCCTGCCAGTCAGGAGAAATGACCAGAAAGTAGCAGTAAAAAAACCACAAAACCACACCACAAAAAGTAACTTTTAGTTCCCAAAGCATAAGTGATCAGGAGAGCATAATTCTAGTGGAGACAACTAGTATCAGGAGCTTGAACTCACCAGATCTGGTTTGAAAATTAGCCTGGCACTGGGGTGCCTGGGTGGCTGAGTTGGTTGACCCTCTGACTTCAGCTCAGGTCATGATCTTGGGATTCGTGTGTTCAAGCTCCGGGTCAGGCACTGTACTGATTGCTCAGGGCCTGGAGCCTGCTTCAGATTCTGTGTCTCCCTCTCTCTCTGCCCCTCCCCTGCTCATGCTCTCTCTTTCTCTCAAAAATAAAAATTAGAAGGAAAGAAAGGTAGCCTGGCATTTTTTTTAAGTTTGTATTTTTTTGAGAGAGAGAGAGAGAGAGAGAGTGCACGTGCGGGAGAGGCAGAGAAAGAGAGGGAGAGAAAGAACCCAAGCAGGTTCTGCTCTGTTGGCACAGAGCCCAACACGGACTTGATCTCACAAACTATGAGATCATGATCTGAGCCAAAATCAAGAGTCGAGCACTTAACCAACTGAGCCACCCAGGCGCCCCAGCCTGGCATTTTTAAGACCAAAAGGTGGAGGTAGAGGGAAAGATAGAGAAATTAGCTTTCTCTTTTACTGTTTGCTTGAGCAATCCAATGTGCTTTACAGTTTTCACCAAAACATTTCGCAGATATTTTTATATCAATTTAAAAGATGATAGTGGTGCCTAGGTGGCTCAGTTGGTTAAGCATCCATCTCATGATCTCAGTTCAAGTCTTGATCGCAGGGTGATGAGTTCAAACCCCACATTGGGCTCCCGTACTGGGTATGAAGTTTACTTAAATATAAATTAAATAAATAAATATATAAATAAGTAAATAAATAAATAAAATTACAAAAATGGGTGTCCAGAGGCTCTGAACTTGGTCACACAGAAATGCAAGGCTAAGTAACCCCCAAACCATATACTAATCAATATAAGCAGGTAGAGTGGAAGTCAACCCTTAGTCTCTATGGCTTCAAAGCCCATGCTTTTTCCACTCTCTGTGTTGAGTTTTGCCTTTTATTTAAAGCACTATTCTGGGAAGGAAAAACAAATGAAGCCTGTACTAACAATGCTTTTGAATATGTTTAGCTATACTTACATGTGTTACAGTTCTAAAAACCACAGAAGTACTAATAGCAAAGAAGATATGACTAGACATCCAGGAATGAAAGTAAATCAGAATCCTTCAGAATTGTAACTAGAAGACACTCAAGAGGTCATTAAGGGGGCCCCCACAAAAATTAGCAGTTTACCAAATGTATCAATTTCCTGGGAATGCAAAATGGTGCAGCCACTCTGGAAAACAGGATGAAGATTCCTCAAAAAATTAAAAATAGAACTACCCTACAACCCAGCAATTGCATTACTAGGTATTTATCCAAGGGATACAAGAATGCTGTTTTGAAGGGGCATATGCACCCCAATGTTTACAGCAGCATTATCGACAATAGCCAAAGTATGAAAGAGCCCAAATGTCCATCGATGGATGAATGGATGAAGAAGCTGTGGTATACACACACACACACACACACACACACACACACACACACACAATGGAGCATTACTCGGCAATCAAAAAGAAGGAAATCTTGCCATTTGCAACTACATGGATGAAACTAGAAGGTATTATTCTAAGCAAAATTAGTCAAGAAAGACAAATATCATATGACTTCACTCAAATCAGGACTTTAAGATACAAAACAGATGAACATAAGGGAAGGGAAAAGCAAAAATAATATAAAAACAGGGAGGGGAACAAAACCTAAGAGACTCTTAAATATGGAGAACAAACAGAAGGTTACTTGAGGGGTTGTGGGGGGGGATGGGCTAAATGGGTAAGGGGCATTAAGGAATCTACTCCTGAAATCATTGTTGCCCTATATGCTAACTAACTTGGATGTAAATTAAAGAATTGATTTTTAAAATTTATCAATTTCCTTTACAGCATTTCCAGAGAGGAATGTCACCAGTTACTTCTAAATTTGCCTCAGGTTTCCACCACTGAACACTAATAATTATAAAATCAAATATAATAACTGTGATGTATTCCAGCTCCTCTTTATTCTCCCACTCCATAGTCCATGTCCACGTGCACCAGCCCACTTTTGAGTAGTCGAGGGCAAGGCTCAGTGTTCCTAAATGTTATCTCGTAGTGCATTAGCATAAACCTTAATCTGTCTACACTTTAATGACATTTTCATTGCTCCAGCCATAGCTGGCCTGCAACTTTCATTCTCCATTCCTTTTTGGTGATGGTGGTGGTGGGCGTGGAGTGCTACTGACAAAAGATGCTTCAAATTTAAAACTTTAAAAAAATCTCTCATGGAGGAGGGCACTTGTGGGGATGAGCACTGGGTGTTATATGGAAACCAATTTGACAATAAACTATTTGTAAAAAAAAGTAAATAAATAACACAGAAACCCCCTAAAAATATGTCTGCAGACCTTTTTTCTTAAACAAAACACTATCTTCATAGTCTCAGCCTTTGTATACTTGAATTTTCTTGTCTCCTTTACAACTAACATCAGTGTGTAAATTTTTTTATTAAAATGCAAAGATCTGTGCTGTGTGAAGCTTTTCAAGAGCTTAGAGAATAGTGGGTATATTTGCAGCTACCTCATATTGATTTCTCCCTCATTTTCAGGATTAACTGATTTAGTTCAAATAAGATTTTTGTACCACCTGCATCAGAGAGCATTTTAAAACCTCAGTAGAAAACTTAAAGAAACAGAAAATATATGGAAAGTATCATAGTAAATAAGTATTTATCTTTATTTTACTTTGCTAGTTACTCCAAAGAGACTTAAAAATAGCATGAAGGATGGGGCGCCTGGGTGGCTTAGTCGGTTAAGCGTCCGACTTTCGCGTAGGTCATGATCTCGCGGTTCGTGGGTTCGAGCCCCGCGTCCGGCTCTGTGCTGACTGCCAGCTCAGAGCCTGGAGCCTGTTTCAGAGTCTGTATCTCCCTCTCTCTGACCCTCCCCTGTTCACGCTGTCTCTCTCTATCCTAGAAATAAATAAAAATATTTTAAAAAAATAGCATGAAGGAAACGCAGGGCCGTGGAAATAAACCAAGATCAACCAAATGAGAAAAGCAAAAATTCTTCTTTCCGAGCTTGCTGGAGCGCGGGATATGTTGGGTTGCAAACTCCGGAGCCTCCCCGGGGAGAAATCTGAAATTGGCCCTGCACACGAAAGGCAAGGGCAGACCAAAGAAAGAGGCGGCCTCTCCAGGCTGGCAAGGTGCACGTTTAACAAGCAAGGGAACTTACATGCTGACGCTTCTCTGGAGAAGCTGCAAGGAGCATAGATCTCCACACCCGCCTGCTAGAAACTTCAGGGTTTATACAGAGGCCTTATCTGGGTCAAGTGTACCATCCAGATGGTCTCCTGACGGTGTCCTTGAATATGGCGCTGGCACGGGAATAACCCGCCGAACGTGCCTTCCCAGGACGGGTTAGGGGAGGAGCCTCCAATCGCCTACTTCCAGCTCTCGCAGGCCTCAAGGGTCAACCAGAGGTCACATGCATTTGAGGACCTCCAGCAAAACTCTACTTCTCCTGAGTGGCTCTTAACATCTTACACACCGCCTCTTTCGCAATGTGCCCCAAGGGATAAGCAAGGGATTTTATTGGAGTGTAAGTAGCTCATTCAGAAGACAGCAATGACTGCTTCAGGCTCTTGCAGGTGAACCCAAATTGCTTCCCACATATCCTGACCTCACAAGGGCTCCTCCACGATCATTCATCCCTCACCTTCCCATTGTTCAATTCTCAGTAGTCCACAATCTGTCATGAGCCATCTGGTTTTCTTATCCGCCATTCCAGGCTGCTGAAAACACTATGAGCAGGGCGTAAAATACCCACTCGGTACAGTTCTTGGATAGTGTCTCCAATTTCCTTATGCTCCTCCCCCGAACAGTTTATATTGTTTGACAGTTAACATTTTTTGTGGGTGCAGTAAACTTACTGGTTCCCAGTTGGCATCTCCCTTCAGCACTGGTTTAATTACTCCAACACAAAGGTGGGAATTCAACAACAAAGGTTTGCAGAGTTTGGTCTTGTAGGATATCAGTGTGTTCTCTGGTATCAGAGAGCTAAAACCTCATATTCTCACAGGGGTCAACACCCAATTAGTAGTGTGTTAAGGGCGCTTCCTAACTATAACCATTTGCCCTCCACAGCCCATAGATGGCGCTGAGGGGGCCAGAAAATGTCTGAGGGTTGGTTACCATTTGTTAGAGTACATGTGGCTCCGGTATCCACCAGAACTGTCACCTTTTGTTTGTTCCTGGGAGACCAGAGAACAGTGAGCTCCACATGAGGCCTCCGATCTCCTCGGTTCGCCCTCACCTGGAGGCAACCCTGCATCCTAAACCCCAGGCGTGGGAGGAACCCATCCCAAATAGGATTGTATCCCTGTGGCCTCTGCTGGAGCAGAGGAGGATTCTGGGATGATAGATGCAGATAGGCAGGTCTGAACTGTTGTTCAGGTTTTAAGGCCTTCCACAGGCTGCCCAACACAGAGATCTTTCCAGGTGGGGGACGGGGGGATAGCAATGAAGTCAAACCACATTTGTTTCTGGGCTACTTGTACTGGGAGCCTTACAGCTGATTAGGATAGCTGGATTCCCCAGCATCACAAATGTCTTGTCCCATGGCTGGGCTCAGCATAGATATTAGCATCTCATACCAGGCACTGTGGGCACACTGGAGCATCTTGACTTTTGTTCCTTCAGTGAATGCGTCTAGATAAGGGCCTTCAAGACAGGACTGTCAATGCCTGTCGTATTCCCAACTCCCTACAAATGTGTTATACCTTCTCTACAGATTTCCAGGGTCTCACGTTACCAGAAAGTTCCCTCTCACTGGGCCAATCCTTCCTGCAGGCTAGAATAATCCCTTCTATAAGGAAGGTGCTACAGGAGGGCAGGGTGTATGATTGAATGCCTCCTGCCTAGACAGAGAAATGCCATCACCCCCACACCCCATAGCCACACTGACCATTCCTGGATGCATTCCCTGGCCTTTTGCTAGAACTTGGCAGCTATATCAGTGAGCACAGAGGGAGTATATCCTCTCCACTAGCTGGGGATGTGGTTACCGTGCTTTCACTTTTTCTTTGTATCAAAGGTCAGAGAGCACAGGGTGTTTTGCCTACTTTTTTTTTTAAGGTTGTTTATTTTGAGAGAGACAATATACATGAGGGAGGAACAGAGAAAGGGAGAGAGAATCACAAGCAGGTTCCATGCTGTCAGTGCTGAGGCCAATACAGAGGGCTCAAACTCACAAACTGTGAAATCATGACCTGAGCTGAAGTTAAGAGTTGGACACTCAACCAAGTGCCTCCATTTCACTTTCAATCACCACATCTTCCTCTTTACTCTTCTCATTTACCCAGAGATCTTAGGATCCTAGGATCCCAATCAGTAGCCTTATTTCCCAAAAGTTACTTTCTTTAGTCAGATAAAGGAAGCTCCAAAAAGACTTCTTTCTAAATCTATTGAATCTCAAATGTCTTCAGCTTAAAATATCTTCATATCAACTCTGGAGTTCCAAGTGGGTCCCCACAACTTCTAGCAAGCTGGCTTCCTGACCTATTTATTATGGATAAGGGAGTTGATTTCCTGGGCAAGTTGCAGAACTCTATTTGTATATATGGTTCAGCCCTTGTCCATTTGTACATTCAGTTTCTCATAGTCATATGTGATACCATTTAACAAGGAAGGAAGAAGAGGCCTTTTTTCTCCTTTTCTTATAAATCCATATTGTCATGAATTTAAGCACATGTGCCTGATGTTTAATGAAATTCAGAATGAAAATGGAATACATTCATCATGGTCAGCCTCTTTTTTTTGTTTCCAGCTCGATTATCCTGCATTGAGACTGTGCTGAGGAAGAACTGCATCCCCTGACTAACAGACACAAAGAGAATGCAACTGAGATGGAAGACACATGGGAAACAAATCTAAAGCCCAGTGAACACAGATTCAGGAGAAGGAATATGGACTTGCACTGGGAAGGATTCTTACAGTGACTGGCTATATGGCTTTAACTCAAGGAAAGGGTCATAGGGGATGATCAAGTGGTGGGGAGAGACAGAAGCAGAGAGAAATGGAACAAATGGGAAAAGACAATGAGGCCCATTCTAATTAGCACTTAACTTTCTTACTACCCAGGGTCGTTGAAATGATCATTCACACAAGTCAGTGTTCTTCTGTCTTTTCCTTTACCAACTCTAAATTGGGGCTTTTCTATACTTCTGAGACTAATCACAGGTCTTATCTTCATCAAGAGAAGTATGGAGGGGTGTCTGGGTGGCTCAGTTGGTAGCATGCCTGACTCTTAATTTTAGTTCAGGTCATGAAATCAAGCCCCAAGTCAAGTCAGGTGTTGGGCTCTGTGCTGGATGTAGACATGCTTAAGATTGTTTCTCTTTTCCTCTCCCTCTGCCCTTCACCGGCTCATTCTTTCTCTCTTTCACAAAAAAAAAAAAAGGAAAAGGAAAAAAGGAGAGAAAGTATGGAGACTTACAGGACAAAATCAGTTGACCCAAAGAAAATAACAAGTTGCAAGGAAAACATAAAGTAAAAAAGAAAATGTTATTAATTATATCATTAAAATAAGGGCAGTAAAAAAGTCCTTTTTTTGGCATATTCCATAACTGATATCTCTAAATAGATTAGAATTTTTCAAAACTTAATCTCAAATTTAAAAAAAAAACTGAAATTTAATACACATAACATGTACCATCTCTACCAAGAGAGGAAGACAAGTAAAAACTGACTTGTCTTGAGGAGAAAATGTTGAAATGTGCTTTAGATGGGAAGGGCCAATTGGCATCCAACTTAAAATACTCAAAAAATAAGCCCACGCAGCCAAGCCATTAGCTCTTACTAAGAAACACTGGAAGATGGGACATATGTGCTATGACTAAAAAGGGTAAAAGCTATGTTCCTTTTTAATGAAAAAACTGAAAGAGCCCTGTAAATTATAGACTATTCAGCTTTGCTTTTGAGTCCCTAAAAGAAACTGGATTTAATCTTGACATAATCACTGCAAAAATAGCAACAACACCAAGAATGGGGGAATGCGTGACCTGACTCTGTGAAGAGGAAATCTTCTCAAACCCACACACACTTCTGTGACAGCCTACAGGCCGTGTAGATAAGATGAATACAAGTGATGGAATGTTGTGGACCTGAATAAGACTTTCATTCTAGGGGTGCCTGGATGGCTCAGTCAGTTGAGTGTCCAACTCTTGATTTCAGCTCAGGTCATGATTCCAGGGTCATGAGCTCAAGCCCCATGTGGAGTTCTGTGCTGAACATGGAGCCTGCTTAAGGTTCTCTCTCTCCCTCTGTCCCTCTCCTGCCACCCCTCCTCCATGCTCTCTCTCTCTCTCTAAAATAAAAAAATAAATAAATAATACAAAGATTTTATTTCTATACTACCTGATTTTTTCATGAATAAAAAGGGTTTAGAGTTATAGTATAGGGTTTGTAAAACTTAAGTAAAGGCTTATATCCAAAAGGTTCAAAAACTCAGGAACTCAAAATGTCCCAGAAGCACATTTCAAGGAGTGTCCCACTTAAAGGCAGATAGCTTAGTCACCACCTGCAGCCTCCTAGAACTGCACAATTAGTCAGGAAAAGGTACTTTTATCCCTAGCAGATTGGCTGGATTTCAGTCTCTATTTACACCTCACCAAACATCCTTGTATCAGACAGAACTATATAGAGGCAGGTAATCTGATAGCAATTCTGTCCACCTTCTCTGATCCTTTCTCCCCACTTTATTTTTCTTCACAGCATATACCAGCTCTGATATACTATAAACATCACCTTATTTTGCTTATTTTTAGTCTCATCACACTAGCATACACACTCCATAATGGCAAGGATTGTTATCTGTATTGTTCGTTATCGTGTCTTCAGCATCTGGTGTGCCTGAACAATCATGAGAGTGCTCGATAAATACTTGTTGAAACAGCTACAGAGGGGTGGGTCAAATCAAATGAAATAATTTTTGAAGATAAAAAGAAGGCGGGTATCCTTGTTATCACCTGGCCTGTCAGTAAGGTTTTACCATGATAGCTAAAGTCATGGGAGATGACCATGGGGCACCTGGGTGGCTCAGTCGGTTGGACTTCCAACTTGGGCTAAGATCATGATCTCGCGGTTCGGGGGTTTGAGCTCTGCATTGGGCTCTGTGCTGACAGCTCAGAGCCTGGAGCCTGCTTCAGATTCTGGGTCTTCTTGTCTCTCTGCCCCTCCCCTGCTCATACTCTGTCTCTCTCTCCCTCAAAAATAAACAAACATTAAAAATTTTTTTAAAAAGAGATAACCAACAGAGACCCATTGCCCTAGATCCAGACCTGAACATGCTCGTTTTACCTCCTCCTTTTGGCCTTCCTCTGCTCTACTGGAATTCACCTATACCAATTCCATTTCTAAGGCAGTACAGGAAGCACACCTCTAGTGATCTACCACTCTGTGCAAGTCAAGCAGGATGAACTGGGGAGACTGAGCTCATGATTCCCCTAGTTTAAAAGCAGCATCTTTTTTTTTTAGGATTTCCGGGAAATTTCTACAATAGCAAAAGCTACAATTAAATACCATTATTTTCAGGGGTTGGGGATGGGGAGAGACAAGTGAGGGCTGAATTCAAAGGCTAACAGAAGAGCCACCATTTCATTTTGTGCCAGTCATCTAGACCTAATCACACCTTTTCTAAGAAAAGTGTGCATTTTTGTTTTCTTTAGCAAATCAAGCATTCTCAACTGTCTTCTAGCTTTAATCAGGGGCGCCTGGGTGGCTTAGTCGGTTAAGCGTCCGACTTTCGCTTAGGTCATGATCTCGCGGTTCGTGGGTTCGAGCCCCGCGTCGGGCTNATCAAAAAATTTATTTTCTTTGATCTTGTATCCCTACCAGCTGTCCCAATCTCTTGTCTTTCTTTCATGGCCACCTTCAGGATGAAATGGCCTCGAGTCCCTGGTTTCCCCTTTCTTATCTTCAAATACCATACATTTCAACTCAGTTCTGTCATACCTTCACTCACATTCACTCTCTCCTGGTTCTCTGTATTTCTCCCCATTTGCTCTTTATCCATCCTTTCCCTGAATCTTTTTACTAAACTCTTAGATAATGGTTGTCTCTTCTTAGCCCTCTCTTTATATACTATTCTTGGACAATAGCATTCACTCCTTGGAATCAGTGCATGACCCCAACCCAAATCTCTGCAGAAATCAGGATTAACATCTCAGAAGCTCATTTCCTCCTGGATGGCCCTAGGTGACATCAAAATTAAAAGTACAGAACTGAGGGGTGCCTGGGTGTCTCAGTCAGTTAAGCATCGGACTCTTGATTTCAGCTCAGATTATTGTCTCATAGTCATAAGATTGAACCTTGCATCAGGCTCTGTGCTGGGTGTGAAGCCTGGTTTAAGATTCTCTCCCTCTCCCCCTGCCCCTCCCCTACTCACACGTGTGTGTGTGTGTGTGCGTGTGTGTGTGCACGCGCGCTCTCTCTCTCTCCTGCGGTCCCTCCCCCCTCAAAAAAAAAGTATAAAACTAAAATTTTAATTCAATAACTTCTCATTATATTTTCCCTCCCCAAGCTGCTCTTCCTCTTTGGAGCCCCCTCATCTGTGAATGGCATCATCGACCACTGAGTCAAGGCAAATCATCTCAAGAGTTGTCCTTGATTCCTCTCTCAGCCTCAGCTACCATATGGTTGCAGGCTGGGTTCTCCAGGAAGCAGACTCTGAGATGGAAGTTAGTGGGTAGGAAGCTTATTAAGGATGCTCTGGGGACCAACACCTGCAGAAAAAAGGGGAATCAAGCAGGATTAAGCAGCAGATGTGAAGTCAACTTTAATGCAGGCCAACAAGTACCTCACCTGACTCCAGAGTGATGCAAGCAGGCTAGGCTTAAGGACCCAGAGGGCGTCCCACAGGACCAGCCAAGAGGGTCCCTGACTGCATGCAGGATGGAAATCAAATGCAAGCCAGCAGAAAGTGAAAGCAGAGTTTATTGAAGATACAAAGAGAGTACAGGTACAGAAGAGTGTCCAGGAGACTCAGAAAGGAAAGGAGGAGGTCTCTTCTTTGTTCAGGGTCTGGGTTTTTTTCTGAGGTTTGTGGTCTGTGGTACGTGTCCTCTCAGGCATCCGGGAACCAGTTAGAACAGACACGAGGGCCCAGGTGTTATTTCCTGGACCCAGGGGGTCTTGGTGTTGAAAAGTCTAGCGCTGGCGGTCTGGAATATGCATATGATAGCTTCATCTGACATTCTCCCCTGGTCCTTCCCTAGATGTTATCTATACTAGAGAAATCATTAACTCCTGTCCCTTACAAGGAGGACATACACTATTTGTATTCTCAGGCATGTGTAAAGTGGGAGTGCAGCTCTTAGCAAGCACAGAAGCAGGAAAAGGAACAAAAAAGCTGGTTTTATGGAGTCCTTCAGTTTCCCTACATTCAATAGGGAGCTCTGAAGCTAGAAGTGACTTCAGAGTTACCTTGAGATGGGCTCGGATGCCAGGGCCTTTACACCCCACATTCATACCAGCTACATGATTTGTAGGATTCAGGCAAAATTGAAAATGCAAGCCTCGCTGTTTAAAAATTAGGATTTCCTGGGGCGCCTGGGTGGCTCAGTCAGGTAAGCATCAGACTTCAGCTCAGGTCATGATCTCACAGTTCATGAGTTCAAGCCTCACGTTGGGCTCTGTGCTGACAGCTCAGAGCCTAGAGCCTGCTTCAGATTCTGTGTCTCCCTCTCTCTGCCCCTCTCCCTGCTCACACTCTGTCTTCATCTATCTCTCTCACGATAAATAAACATTAAAAAAAATTTTAGTTTTTTTCAATTAGGATTTCCAAGCTGGTGACAGAGCATAAAACCAAGCACTAGGCCCTCTGCGCATGTGGTGCTGGTGGAATACACAGGTCACAAGCACATGAACCTGGACCTATTCCTCATCAGTCACTGGGTGTGGGCAAGGTCCCTGCAGCTGAGACAACCCATGAAGGGCAGGCAGCTGCGGGCTGTCTGCCAACACTACTCCCAGCAACTAGAACAACTGAGAGGGATCATCCGAGAGGGATCTGGGCACAGACAGCACTATCCACCATTGTTTACCACACCAAGATTTTATCACCCTGAAATTTATTCTGTCAATTCTCTCTCCTCAAGTGCAGCCTGCCAGTCAACAGAATTAAGGTTCGTATCATCTCTTGCCTCAACTACTGAAACAATCCCACATCTACTGTTTGTCTACTTCTATTCCAGCCTTCATACCCTCCAATGCTGGGGAAGACATTGGCATTCTCATTCTTAAAATACCAAATGGCTTCCTGTTGCCCAAAAGTTTAAAATTTATTTTTTTAATGTTTATTTATTTTGAGAGAGAAGGTGCCTGAGAGAGTGTACAAGCAGGGGAGGGGCAGAGAGAGAATCCCAAGCAGGCTCCTCACTGTCAGTGCATAGCCAGCCATGGGGCTCAATTGCATGAACTGGGAGATGATGACCTGAGCTAAAATCAAAACCTGGATACTTAACTGACTGAGCCATCCAGGAGCCCCAACATTAAGATTTAAATAAACATTTATCAAACTGTGTTTCACAAAACACTAGTCTTCAGAGTGAAAAAAAAAAGTGATGTTTATAAATTTTCTCCTGATTTTAAATATAGGTGGTAAAAGTCCGAAACCATTTACACAGCTGTTTTTATTATTTCATTACAAATACTCTCTCTCAGCTTGGAGAACTCTAGAAGTACCAGGAAAAATCTCCTTATCAAGGAATGTTTGATTCAATCTGTATATTGACCTCTAAATAGCACTTCCTAATGCCTAGATATATATCATCTTATTGGTTATCACTAAATCTCTTATCTTTTATATCTAATTTTAATAATATATGTGATATTATTAAATATTTTTATTTTAT
>NW_027531334.1:5994422-5995974 GCF_008692635.1 Crocuta crocuta
CTGTGAATACTTTTTAGGATGTATTTTTATTTTTTACTAATAAACTTTTATTAAATGGTTATTTATTTATTTATTTATTTATTTATTTTGAGAGAGAGAAAGAGCTTGCATATGTGAGTGCAGGGGAGGGGCAGAGACAACGGGAGAGAGACATCTCTATCCCAAGCAGGCTCCTCAATGTTAGCATGGAGCCCAATGCGGGGCTCAACCCACCAGGAAATCGCAACCTGAGCCAAAACCAAGAGTTGGAGACCTAATCGACTGAGCCCTCTGGACCCCTTTACTAATGAACATTTAAATATTACCTACAGAAGGAGTACATACAGAAAGATGCAATCATCATAATTGTATGGCCTCGTCGATAATCATAAAGAGAACACAATCATGCAATAACCATCAAAATCAAGAAATAAAATATCTGCATCTAACAGCCTCCCTCTGCCTAACAGTTGCTACTCCTTTCCCCTTCCCCACGTAAACTACTAACAAACCTCTAATAATTTGCAATCTATCTGAATCCAAATTTGATCTGCATTTACTCCTCCTGACATTTCATTATTGTGCCAACTAATGGTGGAGCTGGGTTTCAAACTTGACTCTGTTTATTTGTAAAGTCTATGCTTTTGGAAAGTTCTTAATGGTTGTTTCCATTCCCTACTGACATTGTAGAACTGCAAAGAAAAAGAAAACACAATTATTTCTTCAAATTACAGAGGTTACCACACTGCACCTTGACAGGGAAAAATAGTGCCCTTCACACAGCAACCAAGATATCTAAATGAAGGTGGACATTAAATCTAATTGTTTATTCAGTAATGAACCTACTAACTCTAACATCTTTGGATGGTTATCAGAACTGCATGTAGACATGTGTGTGCGTATGTGTATACATGTAAATACATACATGTAAATATATACATTATATATTATATATAATATATATTACATGTAAATATATATATTATAATATATATAATATAATATAATTAACACCTCCCTTGAATAAATATTATGTAAATAAAATTTTGTATGTAAATATAATGCATAAGTAGATTTTGCTCATAAAATGTTAATGTGTTTGGATAAATTGTACCCATCCAAGACCTCAGATTATCATGTACTATGGCATATATATATTATCTGAAGTCATATAATATAATAAAATTATATTATAACATAAAAATTTTCTTTTAAGTTTATTTTTAATAGAGAGAGAGTAAGAAAACACACCTGTGAATGCGAGAGGGGTAGACAGAGGATCCCAAACAGGCTCCACATGGTCAGTGCAGAGCCAGACACAGGGTTCGAATTCACAAACCATGAGATCATGACCTGAGCTGAAATCAAGAGTTGGAACACTTAACCAACTAAGACACCTAGGCATCCCTGGAATAAGATGACTACTAATTTCGAAACATCTGGCCCCGAAAGTTTGAGCAAGAGAAGAGGGATGTGTACAGTGAAGACAATGTATCATTGATTTAATAAGTGAGTTCTTCTCTTCCCCTATGATTCACCTCAACTAAAAAAAAAAAAAAAAAAAAAAAGAAAA
>NW_027531334.1:5996013-6094477 GCF_008692635.1 Crocuta crocuta
GTGAACATACTGAGTTTTTATGTTTTTTTTTTAAATTTAAAAACCTGAAGGAAAGTGAGGTCTTTTAAACTGTTACACACAAAAGAAAAGTAATGCAACCAATGCCCTCTTCCATTAAGCAATGACTAAAAAAAAGTAAAATGTGGCATTGGAAAACAGTAACCATACTAATCAGAAAATCTCTGTGATTCCATTGTATAACAAGCTGCCCTCTTTCCTCCTCTCTCCCTAACAAAATAAACAGAAATGTCATTTAAATATCATGTATACTTGATTTTAAGACTTTCTCTCATTTGATCATTCTGAAATCCAAATGTATCTTTTCTTAACTTGTAATGTGCACTTCTTTACTTGTTAATGATGGCAAGCATTTAAAAAGTGTATTATTGGCACCTGTATCCTTTCTCTTGTGAACTGCTTGTTGAAATTTATTGTCCATTTTTCTGGGAAGGGGGTTCACCTTTTCCAATGGATTTGTATGACTTTTTAAAATATTAAAGAGGAGGGTGCATCTGGGTGACTCAGTGGGTTAAGAGTTCTGGTCCACTTCAGTTCAGGTAATGACCTCACGGTTCATGAGTTCGAGCCTCGTGTGGGGCTCTGTGCTGACAGGTCAGAGTGTGGAGCCCACTTCATTCAGATTCTATGTCTCCCTTTGTCCCTCCACAACTCATGCTATGTATCTCTCTCCCAAAAATAAATAAACAAGCACCATTTAAAAAATTAATAATATAAAATATTAAATCGGGGCACCTGGGTGGCTCAGTGCCTTGGTCAGTTAAGCATCCAACTCTTGGTTTCAGCTCAGGTCATGATCTCAGGGTTCCTGGGATTGAGCCCCACATAGGGCTCTGTGCTGACAGTGCAGAGCCTGCTTGAGATTCTCTTTCTCCCTTTCTTTCTGCCCCTCCCCTGCTTTTACTCTTTCTCAAAATAAATAAGTAATTTTTTTAGGTTTTAAAATTTTTTAAATAAAATATTATAAAGTAATTTTTTCAAAGTAGGCTCCCTGCCCAATGTGGGGCTTGAACTCACAACCCTGAGATCAAGAGTCCCATACTCTACCAACTGATCCAGCAAGGCACCCCACAGGTTATTTTTACCATCATATTTTGTAAATATTTCTGCAAATGTATCATGCACTTATTTACATTACGGTGATTTTGTTTTCTTCTTCATAGAGTGCTTATTCACTTTTATGTGATCAAATCTGTTTTATGGCTTTTGACTTTAATACAATGCAGCAAAGAGCTTCCCCACTCTCAAGTTTATAAAAATAATCACCTCATCTAAAACTACCAGGTAATATAATAACTATCATTACTCACAGAGAAGGAAAGTAAATACAATAAAGTAAAAGTATCTGTGACTTATAAAATTTGGGGTCATTTAAAATAGAAAAATAGGGGCACCTGGGTGGATCAGTCAGTTAAGCATCCAACTTCGACTCAGGTCATGATCTCACGGTTCGTGGGTTTGAGCCCTGCATCGGGCTCTGTGCTGACTGCCAGGTTGGAGCCTGGAGCCTGTTTCGGATTCTGTGTCTCCCTCTCTTTCTGACCCTGCCCCGTTCACGCTCTCTCTCTCTCAGAAATAAATTAAAAAAAATTTTAAATTAAAAAAATAAATAAAATAGAAAAACAATTAAAACATAATAATGTTAGTTTGAAATCCAAGTATATCTTATAATTAATATGTACATTTAATATAATAAGCACAATAGCTATGAATAAATCCTAGATAAACATTACAGTACAGATATCTAAGGAAACAATTATGTCCCATCACACTTAAAGCATTCTCAGGTTTCTACTAGTGGATCATAATTCAATAAAATTGCAGATTGTCTCTTTCTTACATCATATACAAAAATAAACTCAAAATGGATTAAAGACCTAAATGTAAGGCCTGAAACCACGGAACTCCTAAAAGAAAACAGTCAGTAATTGGACATTGTCTTAGCAATATTGTTTTGGGTCTGTCTCCTCAGATGAGGGCAAAAAAAAGCAAAAATTAACAATTAGGACTATATCGAACCAAATGCTTTTGCACAGCAAAGAAAACCATCAACAACAAAATTAAAAGGCTACCTACTTTTTAAAAATGTTTTTAATGTCTATTTTTGATAGAGGGAAAAACAGAGTGGGGGGAAAGGAGCAGAGAGAGAAGGAGGCACAGAATCCGAAGCAAGCTCCAGGCTCTGAGCTATCAGCACAGAGCTTGATGAGGGGCTCCAATTCATGAACTGTGAGATGATGACCTGAGCCAAAATCAGACACTTAATTGACTGAGACACCCAGGGACGCCAAAAGGCAACCTACTTAATGGAAGAAGATATTTGCAAATGACATATGCTCTAAGTTAAGAACCAAAATATATAAAGAACTTATACAACTCAACACCAGAAAACCAAACAATTCAATTAAAAAATGGGAAGAAAACATGAACAGACATTTCTCCAAAGAAGACATACAGATGGCCAACAAGCACAGGAATAGATGTTCAACATCACTAATCATCAGAGAAATGCAAATCAAAAACACATTGAGGTGTCACTTCACTCTAGTCAGAATGGCTATCAAAAGACAATAAGTGTTGGTAAGGATAGAGAGAAAAGAGAACACTCATGCACTCTTGGTAGGGATATAAATTGATGCTGCCACTGTGGAAAGCTATATGGAGTTATCTCAAAAAATAAAAATGGGACTATTATATGATATTTCTGGCAATTCCACTTCTGGGTATTTATCCAAAGAAAACAAAAACACTAATCCAAAAGATATATGCACACTTTGTTCATTGTAGCATTATCAATAGCTGAGATATGAAAGCAACTTGAGTGTCCATCAATAGATGAATGGATAAAGAAGACTCCCTCTCTTTCTCTCTCATACACACACACACACACACACACACACACACTAATATTAGTCACCATAAAAAGAATGAAATCTTGCCATTGGTGACAGCATGGATAGACCTAGAGGTCTATACTAAGTGAAAAATCCAAACATAGAAAGACAAATGCCATATGATTTCACTTACATGTGGAATCTAAAATGCAAAACAAACAAACCAGAAACAGTCTCATAAATACAGAGAACAAAATGGTGGTTGCCAGAGTGGGAAGGTGTAGAAAGATGGGCAAAATAGGTGAAAGAGATGAAGAGGTACAAATGGCCAGTTTTAAAATAAGTAAGTCACAAAAAAATAAAAAAATTAAAAAATTAAAAAAATTAAAAAAATTAAAAAAAAATAAAATAAAATAAGTAAGTCATGGGGATTTAAAGTACAACATTTAAAACACATATTATATAACTTTGTATTACGACAGACAATAACTACATTTATACCAGTAAGCATTTTATAATGCATATGAATGTCAAGTCACTAATGTTACAAATCTGAACCTAATATTGTATGTCAACTGTACTTTAGAAGAAAGAAAGAGAGAGAGAGAGAAAGAGAAAGAGAAAGGGAGAGAGAAAGAGAAAGAGAGAAAGGGAGAGAGAAAAAAAGAAAGAGGGAAAGAAATTACAAAGTGTCGACAGGCACTCTAAGGCAGTCATAGAATTCCACATGATGTGTTAGTGTCTAAGGTTATGAGATTTGACCTATACAGATTTATTCAGAGATCCTTGTACAATGTGTAAATTACTGTTAGGAGCAACTCCCTCAAGTTATCAGACAAGCAAATACATGTATTCATTAAGCACACCGTTATATCATTGAGATATAAATATTTAAAAGGTTAAGTTAGATTTTGAAAATGTCACAATAAAGAGCACCTAATTCTTAATCAGTAGATATTGATTATAAACATGAAAAATTATATATATATACACACACATATATTTATATATATGTTTCTTTATAACATTATTACACATGTACTTTTATTTTGTTTTATTTTTTTAAATCTTATTTTTGAGAGCGAGACAGAGAGACAGAGTACAAGTAGAGGAGGAACAGAGAGAGAGAGGGAGACACAGAATCCTCAATAGGCTTCAGGCTCTGAGCTGTCAGCAGAGAGCCCAAAGCAGGGCTGAAACCTGCGAACTCCAAATTCATGACCTGAGCTGAAGTTAGGCTTAACAGATTGAGCCACCCAGGCGCCCGTTACACGTGTATTTAAAAGGAAGATATTGCAATGAACACTTCATTCTGTAACTTGCTAGTTTTAACTGCTGCCTAGTATGAAAAGAGTGCCTATTCCAGAGACATTTCTCATACTGATGGACATTTTGATTGCTTCTAATTTTTTTTTTTTTTTTAGCTATTTCAAATTTTCTTTAGGGGCGCCTGGGTGGCTTAGTCGGTTAAGCGTCCGACTTTCGCTTAGGTCATGATCTCGCGGTTCGTGGGTTCGAGCCCCGCGTCGGGCTCTGTGCTGACTGCCAGCTCAGAGCCTGGAGCCTGTTTCAGTCTGTGACTCCCTCTCTCTCTGACCCTCCCCTGCTCACGCTGTCTCTCTCTCTCTCTCCTAGAAATAAATAAAAAAACATTTAAAAAAAAAAAATGTGCTTTATGATACCTCTAAAGTGCACCATCAAAGAGGTATATCCTGATTGCCTCTAGGAAGAACAAATCATAGAACAGACACCTGGGTTTTAGAAGGACACTTACCCTTCTCCAAATATCCTTTTATACTATTTGAATTTTCCACATGAAAATAATAACAATTACGATTAAAAAAAAAAACTTTAGGAGCAAGGTGCCTGGGCGGCTCAGTCACTTAAGCATCTGACATTTTATTTGGGCTCAGCTTATGATCTCCTGGTTCATGAATCTGAGCCCCATATCAGGCTCTAGGCTGACAATGAAGAACCTCTTGGTACTCTCTCTCTCTCTCCTCTCTCTGTCTCTGTCCCTCTTCTGCTGGCACATGCATGCACTCCCTCCCTCTCTCTCAAAATAAATAAACAGACAATTAAAAAAATAAAATTACAAAAAACCTTAACTACAATATCAGTACTGTGTAGCTATTAAAATTGAAAACCAAAAGCAAAGCTGCAATAAACTTACTTTTCTGGGCAAGTTATTTGGTTATAATCTACCAAGCACTGTGTTAAGAACTGTACATATGTATTCCTCATTTTGCCTCATTTAATCTTTATAGTAATCTTACAAGACAGGTATTACTGCCCCACTTTACAGATAAGAAAACTGAGTGTGAACAAGTTAGCTAATTTTCTTGAGTCACACAGAAAGAGGGAGAGTGACAAACCAGACTTTAAACCAAACCTTTCTGGCTCAAAAACCCTTGCTCACAGCCAATGAGTTGTAACAACAGCTTCTTCTGCAGAGACTTCTAAATTCTACTGCCTCTGGCTGTGCTCCAACATTAGGAATCATTTATAGAATTCCAGTGAACTAAGTTTCCTAATGCCCCTGGACTTTTGCACATTCTGTCCTTTCTTTTCATATACCTTCCCCCCTTGGTTAATTTCTACCTAACCTTCAATGATCGACTAAAGTTTCATCCCCTAGAAGTTTTTCCTTAAACTTCAAACTGAAATGAGTGCATTTTGGTGCCTGTTGCAGCATCCTGTGCTAACATTGTGTTCAAAAAGCTGTTAGGTCACTAATGTGTGGGGGTACCTGGGTGGCTCAGTCAATTAGGCGTCCGACTTCGGCTCAGGTCATGATCTCACAGTTCATGGGTTTGAGCCCCATGTCGGGCTCTGTGCTGACAGCTAGCTCAGAGCCTGGAGCCTGTTTCAGATTCTGTGTCTCTCTCTCTGACCCTCCCCTGCTCACGCTGTCTCTCTCTCTCTCTCTCTCTCTCTCTCTCAGAAATAAATAAAACATTACAAAGAAAAAAATAGATCACTAATGTGTGTCTCAGCCAGCAACTCCTTGGGAAATCTAAATACTCAGATCACTAGTCTCAGTGTACTTATATTTAGCACATATTGGGTCCTCAATCACTATATGCTAAATCTAAGTCAAGAACTAATATATACAAAGAACCATAGGATATTAGAACTGCTTCAACTGCCAACCCTGGCTGCACACTGTAAGCCGAAGCAGCTTTTAAAACAGATTCCGTAGGGGGTGCCTGGCTGGCTCAGTTGGTTGAGCATCCAACTTTGACTCAGGTCAAGATCTTGCAGTCCCTGAGTTTGAGCCCAACATCAGCCTCTGGGGTAACAGCTTAGAGACTGGAGCCTGCTCCAGATTCTGTGTCTCCCTCTCTCTCTGCCCCTCCCCTGCTCATGTGCTCTCTCTCTCTCTCTCTCTTTCTCAAGAATAAATACACATTAAAAATTTTTGTTGAAACAAGATTTCCTCAGGGCGCCTGATTGGCTCAGTCAGTTAAGCATCCAACTCTTCTCGATTTCAGCTCAGGTGATGATCTCACAGTTTGTGGGATCAAGCCCCATGTTGATATCTGCGCTGACATCATGGATCCTGCTTGAGATTCTCTCTCCCCCTCTCTCTGCCTCTCCTCCACTTATGCTCTCTCTCTCTCTCAAAAGTAAATAAATAAACTTTTTTTTATGTTTTATTTATTTCTAGGAGAGAGAGAGAGACAGCGTGAGCAGGGGAGGGTCAGAGAGAGAGGGAGACACAGACTCTGAAATAGGCTCCAGGCTCTGAGCTGGCAGTCAGCCCAGAGCCCAATGCGGGGCTCGAACCCACGAACCGCGAGATCATGACCTAAGCGAAAGCCGGACGCTTAACCGACTAAGCCACCCAGGCGCCCCAGTAAATAAATAAACTTTATAAAATATGAATAAAATGGATTTCCTAGACTTTCCCTAGAACCAGTAAGTCAGTGTCTACAGGTAGAACTCTACAATGTATATTATTTAAAGGTTTTCCAGGTGACGTCAGTTTAGGAACCTCGGAACTTGCCTCATTTTATGAAATATAGAAATTGAGACCCAAAGAGATATTAAATAGCTGGTGGTCAGGTTTACACAGGCAGAATAGTCTCTTATAACCGCTTTACTTAATCACTCAAATACTATTTGTTAAATACCTTTCATGTGAAATGCACTGTGCCAGGCACTGCAGATACAGTGGTGGATATACCAGAGATGGCACCATTATGTGTAAGAGAGCATAAATACAAGACCATATATTTAGTGACTAACTCTGATTGTATTAAAGGAGAACCTAGTGCTTCATAGACTGAGAACTGGGGTACCTGGCTTAGTTTTAGGGGTTGAGTATTGCCACATAAATCTTACTTGAGCTGAGCCCTGAGGAGTGTATATACACCCTAAGTGAGCTTGTGTTTCCCAATCTAAGATCTGCTTCAGCCCGTAGGTCATCTATGAGACAGATTTTAATTTTGTCTTTTCATCTCGATGAGAACCTTAAAAATTAATAAAAATATATCCTGAACCTTTTTTTAATGACTGAGTTCTGCCCAAAGATTGCTTCCTTTAATTAATTAAGTAATTAATTAATTAATTTAGAGCATGAGCAGGGAGGAGCAAAAGGAGAGAGAAAGGGATAGAATCTTAAATGGGCTCCACGCCCAGCATGGAGCCGGATACAGGGTTCAATGCCACAACCCTAGGATCATGATTCAAGCCAAAATCAAGAGTTGGATGCTTCACTGGCTAAGTCACCCAGGTGCCCATTTTGAACATGTGTGTGTTGATTGAGTTGGCCGTAAGTAACACAACTCTAATTGTCTCAGGCTAATGTGAAAAGAATAGACTGACCTAATATGTATACACTGCATTTCTGCCAAATGAAGATAAAATGCTCACCATGAACCCTGCAAGAATGAAGGTTTCATGGTAGTTCACATAGACGGCAGGGGTGAGCGAAGTGTGTCATCACACAGCCCCTGTGCCCCGGACACACAGAACTCAAGAGAACCTGGGCTGTGAAGTCAGGTGCAGGCACCATGCAATCGTGATTTCAACAAAATGTCATCTATCCAACTAGTCAATAATTTAAGTTGATATTTGAAAAAGAACCCATCAAATCTGTGTAAAAGTAAACAAAGAATAAATAACCTGTATATGTATGTGTTATATATAGTTTCCCTTTGGAGAGGGGAATTCTGAGGCTGAAATAATCAGTAGGAGAGAGAATTAACTGTTT
Source organism: Crocuta crocuta (assembly GCF_008692635.1). Taxonomy (NCBI): domain Eukaryota; kingdom Metazoa; phylum Chordata; class Mammalia; order Carnivora; family Hyaenidae; genus Crocuta; species Crocuta crocuta. The sequence continues at coordinate 6,004,084 of NW_027531334.1, forward strand.
TTTTATATGTCCCTTTGTCCATTTTTAGTAACTACATAATTCCTTTCCTTTGAGTTAACGCTTTCATTTTGCATGATGCTATCTCTAAACCGTCAACGTAAGAAGTTACAATTTTATGTTGGTGCTATTTTATATTGTAATAAAATAATTTACATCAATATCTAGACACAAGAAGATACATTTTTCTCTCCGTAAAGAGACTCATACAGAGATGCCTGGGTGATCAGCCAGTTAAGCATCCGAGTCTTGATTTCTGCTCAGATCATGATCTCACCGTTGTGAGTTCAAGCCCTGTGAATGGATCTGTGTGGAGGGTGCTGAGTCCGCTTGGGGATTGTCTCTCTCCCTGTCTCTCTGCCCCTCCCCCACTTGTGCTCTCCCTCTTTCTCTCTCAAAATAAATTTTAAAAACTTTTTAAAAAGGGGGTGGGGGAGTACCTGGGTGGCTCAGTTGGTTGAGCGTCTGACTTTGGCTCACGTCACAATCTCATGGTCTGTGAGTTCAAGTCCCGTGTCAGGCTCTGTGCTGACAGCTCAGAACCTGAAGCCTGCTTCAGATTCTGTGTCTCCCTCTCTCTCTGCCCTTTCCCCACTCGCATTTTGTCTCTCAAAAATAAACAAACATTAAAAGAGAGAGAGAGAGAGAGAGATTCATACCTCACTCACTGGGCAAGGGGGAAGTGTGTATGGATGCTGGGGAGGAAGCAATCTTGGCAAAGCTGAGATGGCTCACGGACAGAGGTCCCCCTAGGAAGAACTCTCAGGCAGCCATGCACACAGGCTGGTACGGAACCAGCAGGTGGCAGGCAAGACAGCCGCACGTTTCCTGCCATGGGCCACAGTGAGGAATATAGTCCTCTCTCTAAGAACAATGAGAAACTCTTGTTCTTTACATGATAGTAATCATTTTAGAAATTAATTTTTGCTGTGGGCATTTGAAAGGCTAAAACCACGTTATTTTAAATAGGATATTTAAACACAGTATCTGTTCCTCTCCAAGGTGTTCTGGACGCAGGAAATGCACACGTAATTTCAAATAGCAAAAAAACTATAAAATATCACATTAAAATATGGTTAGGGGCACCTGGGTGGCTCAGTCAGTTAAGCGGCTGACTCTTGACTTCAGCTCAGGTCATGATCTCAGGATCCTGAGATCGAGTCCTTCTTCTCCTTCTCCTTCTTTTTGATTTTTTTTAATGTTTTATTTATTTCTGCAAGATAGAGAGAAAGAGAGAGAGACAGCATGAGCAGGGGAGGGTCAGAGAGAGAGGGAGACACAGACTCTGAAACAGGCTCCAGGCTCTGAGCTGGCTGTCAGCACAGGGCCCGACACTGGCCTTGTACCCACAAACTGAGATCATTACCTGAGCCGAGGTCAGACGCTTAACCGACTGAGCCACCCAGGTGCCCCGATCGAGTCCTTCTTCTAGGCTTTGTGCTGACAGAGCCTACTTGGGATTCTGTCTCCCAATCTCTCTCTCTCTCATCTCTTCCCACTCTTAGGATTCTGCTTCCTTTCTGTCTCCCAATCTATCTCTGCCCCTTCCCCAAGCAGTACTCTCTCACTCTTCCTCTCTTAAAATAAATTAGTAAACATTAAAAGTATATATGTATACTGTGGTGCCTGGGTGGCTCAGTTGTTTAAGCATCCGACTTCGGCTCAAGTCATGATCCCACAGTTCATGGGTTTGAGTCCCGCATCGGGCTCTGTGCTGATGGGTAACTCAGAGCCTGGAGGCTCCTTCAGATTCAATAACTCCCTCTCTCTCTGACCCTCCCTTGTTCATGCTACCTCTATCTCTCTCTCAAAAATAAATAAAAACATTTAAAAATATCTATCTGTCTATCTATCTATCTATCTATCTATCTATCTATCTATCTATCTATATGTTTCCTGGGGCGTCTGGGTGGCTCAGTCGGTTAAGTGCCCGACTTCGGCTCAGGTCATGATCTCAGGGTTCCTGGGTTCGAGCCCCGTGTTGGGCTCTGTGCTGACAGCTAGCTCAGAATGTGGAGCCTGGGGGCGCCTGGGTGGCTTAGTCGGTTAAGCGTCCGACTTTCGCTTAGGTCATGATCTCTCAGTTCGTGGGTTCGAGCCACGCGTCAGGCTCTGTGCTGACTGCCAGCTCAGAGCCTGAAGCCTGTTTCAGTCTGTGACTCCCTCTCTCTCTGACCCTCCCCTGCTCATGCTGTCTCTCTCTCTCAGAAATAAGTAAAAAACATTAAAAATTTTAAATATATATATGTTTACATATATATGTTTACATATAGGGGAAACCTGGGTGGCTCAGTTGGTTAAGCATCCAGGTCTTGATCTCAACTCACGTCTTGACTCAGGGTCATAAGTTCAAGTCCCATGTTAGGCTCTGGGTTGGGCGTGAGGCCTACTTTAAAATATATATATTTACAATGACTCCATGTTAAAATGATATTTTGGGGGATATATTGAGGTAAACAAAATATTACTAAAACCTTTTCATCTGTTTCTTTTTAATGTGGCTACAAAATTTAACATTGTATTTGTGGCCACATATTTCTATTTTAAACAGCACTGATATGCAATCTTCATACTAATAAATGCATAATAGTTTTTAAACATTAAGAAATTCATGGTATGTATCCAGCACTGTTTTTGTTGTTGTTTGTTTTTTGGAGAGAGAGAGAGGGGGCACAAGTGAGTGAGGGACAGAGAGAGATAGACTCCTATAAGGGGGAGAGAGAAACAAAGAGAGAGAAGTGGGACTCACCTAAAGCAGGACTCGTGTGTTTTCCCAAAGCAGGGCTTGTGCTCACCTGATGTGGGGCTTGAGCTCAGCCGGTGTGGGACTCGACTCAGGAACCCATGAGATCCTGACCTGAGTCAAAGTCAGATGCTTAACTGCCTGAGCCACCCAGGTGCCTCAGCACTGTTCTAAGTGCCTTTACATACGTTAATTCATTTAACCTTTATGACAGACATAAAGTACCTGATGAGACAGGTACTATTATTATCCCATCTTGTAGGTTTATACAGAAGCACAAATGATGCACTGAACATCTTTGGAAGGATACACAAGAAAGTGTCAACAGCGGTGGTGTCTTGAGAAGGAACTGGGGATAAAGTGTTGAAATAAATTCCTAGGACCCAATAAGGAGCTGCTTCTGCCTGAGGTGCCATTTCAAGGAGATGAAGTTTGGATAATATTCATGTCCTAGTAAATGTTCCTCTTGACCAGAAACATGGTATATCCAGTCAGCCTATCCCTAAACACCAAATCAGTGCTGGACTCTCTACTTACTTCCTTGTTCCTTATTCTCCATCCTACAAAGTCTTCCTGCCTTCACCCATTTTGAAGTTCTCTAAACTGTTGGGAACAGAGAGTGCCAGCATATGAAGTGTTAAATAACATTTGTTTGTATTACACAAATTGTCTTCTTTCAATCATTTTAACAAAAGTCAGAAATAAAAGGGAGAAAAAGAAATAAAAATGAGATTGATTTTCATTGTTTATCTTTTGAATCTTAAAGACTGAATCCTGTTACAATATATCATCTGTTGCTACTTGCAATTTAAATATAAAAATACATAGCGACAATCCACGAAAGCACAGTATTGGGATCACAAACTCAAGTACAATTAAGTATGATTGAGTACTCAATTAAGTATAATTGAGAGAAGATTGGCTAGAAATCAAAACATAAAATCCACTGAAAAAATTTCACCTTCCAATTTAATCACAGATACGTCTTGGTGCTTATTACCCCTAATCTGCCAAAGTGACTTTTCAAGTATTCAATTGGTCTAAACACCAAAGTTTTTACACACAGAATCCAGGCTCAGCAATCACCCCCAAGGATTACAGTTTTCACTGAAACAAATGCCCTGAAAGTAGCCAAAGCATCTTGTTTCAATTTATGAACACAGTCTCTCTCTCTCTTTTTAATGTTTATTTTTGAAAGAAAGAAACAGGCAGAGCACAAGTGGGGAAGAGGCAGAGAGAGAGAGAGAGAGAGAGAGAGAGAGAATCCAAAGTAGGCTCCAGGCTCTGAGCTGTTAGCACAGAGCCTGATGCAGGGCTCAGACTCACTGATGAGATCATGACCTGAGCCGAAGTAGGATGCTTAACCAATTGAGCCACTCAGGCACCCCATACTCAATTTCTCTTTTAATAAACTGGGCAATATTCTTACTAATGTAAATATGGAATTCAGCTTCTCCAATGTATACAAATTCAGTAAGATTTTCCTAACGGTACCTGGCTGGCTCAGTTGGTAGAGCATGCAACTCTTGATTTCAAGATGTGAGCTCAAGCCCCACTTTGGGCATGGAGCATACTTAGAAATAAATAAATAAATAAGTTAAAAAAATAAGTAAACAAAAAGAAGGAGGAAGAGGAGGAGGAAGAGGAGAAGAAAGTATGGAAGAGGAAATCTAAAAAGAAAGTTTTGGGAGCACCTGGCTGGCTCAGTTGGTTACAAGACTGACTAGTTCAGGTCATGATCTCACACTTCATTCTGGGTTCTGTGCCACGTGGAGTCTGCTTGGGATTCTCTCTCCCCGTCTCTCTCTCTGCCCCTCCTCCACTGGCACACACACACGCCTGTGCATGCGCTCTCTTTCAAATCCATGTTTCCTAAAAACATCAGTGACAAGTCCCAATGTCAGCCTCCCTGTGTAGATGACCCCACTGGTTCAACCACACCTACATACTCATCACACCAGCGGAGAAACCCAGATTCTTATGGATCTCTTAAGTAACAACTAGTAGGAGCCCCTACCTGACAGACTGCTACCACTCATTTTAATTTCGCATGTGGGTCTGTTCCATTCTGCGTTCGTTCTTTTCTAGGAGCTGGGGTGTAGCAGTGGCCTGGGAAAACAGCACCTTTTCCTTCGTGGTTAATATCCTCATGGAGGTGGACAGAAAACCAATATGCAAGCAAATAGGCAGGACCAATTTCATATAGCAATTAGTGCTATGTGGAGGAGAGAGTTAGGAGACAGAAGGGTGAAGAGAAGGAGCTTCTTTAGATGGAGAGGTCCAGAAGGGCTAAGGAAGTGATATGTGAGCTGAAAAGGGAAAAGGTCATGAGGATATGGAGGGGGAAGTATTTCAGGCAGAAGGCAAGATGGGCATGATGGCCTTGAAGGGAGGACAGGTGTAACATCCTGTGCCTTGGAGCAGGGTGAGCCAGTTCAGAGAGGTAGGCTACAGTCTCTGTCACATTGGAATGAGTTTAGATTTTCATCTCGATTTAATAGGATTTTCAAGATTTATACTTTAAAATGTCTGACACTCAGTGTTGAGCACTGGCTTAATGGTAGGCATTGAAATCACTGTGCAGAATCAACTGGTGTTTGGAATTAACACCCAAAGGCTCTTACTGCTCCTGTCAGGAGCCATTTCTGAGCTCACTAGTTAAGAAAAACTCCTTGTGAGGTTAAGGTAAGTTTGCACAGACTCTTACCATCAGATGGTGACCCATATCCACCCCCGCTCAACTGTTTCTGCTTGAGTACCAACCCCCAAGGCACCTTGTTGATTTATCCAGAGTAACTTATTCCGGTCCTGGCATGATGATTGCACTTTGTGAAGGAAATTGTTGTAGCTTGAGAAAACACTGATGCTTAGTAATCTGGAAATAGTGATCAGGACTGAGTAATCGATGATACAAAAAGGTCAGTTATTGCTTTTGGGTTACATTAATAAAATAATAACTTTGGTGCAGACTGATGTACTCTTCCTGGGCATGGATGACGTTATAGGAACTATAAGCCCTGTGGCTAATGTTTAGGTGTCTTCTTTTGTGTTTTTCTTAACACTTCCCATTAAGCAATAAACAGGCTATTGACCCCTGCTCACAAAGAACTAACTTTTGCCTTTACTATGCTGAAAACATTATCCGGTTTATATCAGAATGCTACTTCTGGGCTGTTCCCCAAACACTAAATCACAAAATAAAGTTGAGTCTCAGACAGAGCGGAGATGCCTGCCCGGTGACCAGAAAGAATCACGGGGCTCCCTCATCCCTCCCTCGCTGACACCGTCCATCCTTCAGGGACCCCTGGACCTGCCGGAGCGGGACTGTGGCAGACTCCCACCCCACACCCCCAGCATTGGTAACTCCTGGGAGCTGGGGTGAAGATGCAGGATCTTAGGCCCCACCCCAGATATAGTAAATCAGAATCTGCATTATTTTTTTAATGTTTATTTATTTTTGAGAGAGGGAGAGAGTGCATGAGAAGGGAAGAGACAGAGAGAGAATTCCAAGCAGGTTCCATACTGTCAGTGTGGAACCATGAGATCATGATCTGAGCAGAAACCAAGAGTTGGATGCTCAAAGGACTGAGCCACCCAGGGGCCCCAGAATCTGCATTTTAAAAAACTCCACAGGTGAGACATGAGAACTTTCAAGTTTGGGAAAAGCTTCTTAAGGCAGGGAGTCTCAACCTTAACTATATTCTGCAATTAAAAACAAATAATACTGATACCTGCGTCAGAGCTGCCATAATTGGCCTGGGGCACAACCAGAGCATCAGGAATTTGGGAAGCTACCCATCTTCCAAAGTTTGATAGCCACTTCCCTAAGACAGGAGTGGAGGACCAGCAGCTGTTTTCATGCTCAGCAGATTTCCCCTGGGCTGTGTTTCTCCATTTTCCCTGGCAGCAGTTCCCAGCGATGCCCCCTGTTTTCCTTTCTCTGATCACTAGTTAAAAGTGCTTCTCTCCCTGAGGATTTTCAGAACTGACCACATTGAGAAAAGCAGCCTGGCTGTCCCTAAAGACAGGTACACTCGCGTTTAATGTGAAGGATTAATGGCTCTCTCTACTAGGCCACAGGCTGTCAAACAGAACAACCTTGAAAAAGTTACAAAACCCACAGTGTTCTCACAAAAGTGATCCTGAGTCTGAAGTTCCCGATTCCCTTCAAAGGTAAGGCCTAGAATCAAGAACTCATCTCTGTTAGGCTCCAGCTTTTCAAGTGGTCACGTGTTCAGGAAAGACCTTTTCCTCAAATTTAGTAACTGGGGAAGAGAAAAGGGAGGTACTTGGCAGTTAATTTACATCTCTGAGGATTTGGTTCCTTCCGTATCCCACCCACTATGGGAATGCGCCTCGGGACTTTTCCTGTCAGCTCTTTAGGTCACTTTTTGGGGGACTTCTGATGCAGACAAGGAGGGTCCCATAATCCCTAAATTGCAGCTAAAGTCTTCCTCAGTTCTCCCTCCCTTGAAAAAGTGACTTCTTTTCACATTCAACTTCTCATATTGAGGCATGAGGGCTGAAAGGGAAAAGAGCCAGGAACACTCCACATTTTCACAGAATGATTTAGCCTCAGTGTAGTAGGAAACAACCTCTGTGACCTCAGCCGCTGCAATTTCTTAATGACACTTCTCCGAAGGCAAGGGAATTAAAAGCAAAAGCGAACTATTGGGACCTCATCAAGATAAAAACTTCGGCATTGCAAAGGAAACAATCAACAAAACTAAAAGGCAACCAATGGAATGGGAAATGACATATTGGATAAAGGGCTAGTATCCAAAATCTATAAAGAACTCACCAACTCCACACCTGAAAAACAACCCTTTGAATAAATGGGCAGAAGACATGAATAGACACTTCTCCAAAGACATCCAGATGGCCAACAGACACATGAAGCAATGCACAACACCACTCCTCATCAGGGAAATACAAATCAAAACCACACTGAGATACCGCCTAACACCTGCCAGAGTGACTAAAATGAACAAATCAGGAGACTACAGATGCTGGCGAGGATGCGGAGAAATGGGAACCCTCTTACACTGTTGGTGGGAATGCAAACTGGTGCAGCCCCTCTGGAAAACAGTGTGGAGGTTCCTCAAAAAATTAAAAATAAAGCTCCCCTATGACCCAGCAATAGCACTGCTAGGAATTTACCCAAAGGATACAGGAGTGCTGATGCATAGGGACACATGGACCCCAATGTTCATAGCAGTCCTTTCAACAATAGCCAAATTATGGAAAGAGCCCAAATGTCCATCAAGGAATGAATGTATAAAGATGTGGTTTATGTATACAATGGAATACTACTTGGCAATGAGAAAGAATGAAATCTGGCCATTTGCAGCAAAGTAGATGGAACTGGAGGGTATTATGCTGAGTGAAATAAGTCAGTCAGAGAAAGACAGATATGATGTTTTTATTCATATGTGGACCTTGAGAAACTTAACAGAAGACCATGGGGGAGGGGAAGTAGAAAAAAAGTTACAGAGAGGGAGAGAGGCAACCCATAAGAGACTCTTAAATACAGAGAACAAACTGAGGATTGACAGCCGGTGGGGGAAAGGGGAAAGTGGGTGATGGGCATTGAGGAAGGCATTTGCTGGGATGAGCACTGGATGTTGTATGGAAACCAATTTGACAATAAACTATATTTTTAAAATGTAGTACTGCAAAAGTTTTAGTATAAATCACCTTTTAAAAAAATTTTTTTTAACATTTTTATTTATTATTGAGAGAGAGAGAGAGAGCATGAGCATTGAGGGGCAGAGAGGGGGGGAGACACAGAATCTAAAGGAGCCTCCAGATTCTGAGCTGTCAGCACAGAGCCTGATACGGGGCTCGAACTCACAAACTGCAAGATCATGACCTGAGCCGAAGTCGGATGCTTAATTGACTGAGCCACCCCGGTGCCCCTAAATCACCTTTTTAAGTTTTAGTTTTTGTTTGATGTACTTTAATCCCAGCCAGAAGCAACTACAGCCTTGCCTAATAAGGCTTCAATAGCCTAGGTAAGGGATGGAAAGACTTTCCAGGCAAAGACACTAAAAACCCATTGATGAATCAAATGTTCCTAATCACATAACAAACCCTAGAAACATTTACTGCAAACAAGTTCAAAGTGAACAACTCCATTTTGTATCATTTCTCAACCAGGATTTAGACAAAACAGAATTAATAGCAAGAAACCAAGGTTAACTGCAACAAATAAACATAAGTAAAAAGTAGGGACACCTAGGTTAGTATAAATCACCTGTCTAATGGGAAGTTTGTACTCCTTTTTTTTATGTTTATTTATTTATTTTGAGAGAAAGAGAGAGAGAGAAAGAGTAAGCAGAGAGAAATCTGAAGCAGGCTCCACACTGTCAGCTCAGAACCTGCATCAGGACTCAATCCTGTGAACCATGAGATCATGGCCAGAGTTGAAATCAAGAGTTGAGCCACCAAGGCACCCTGGGAAATATGTACTTTTTAAAAAATGTTTATATACATTTATTACTTTTAGAATTATTGTTATTATTAATTTACATTCAAGCTAGTTAACATATAATGTAATAATGATTATAGAAATAGAATTTAGTGATTTATCACTTACGTATAACACCCGGTGCTCATCCCATTAAGTGCCCTCCTTAATGCCCATCACTCATTTAGCCCATCTCCCGACCCAACACCTCACCAACAACCTTCAGTTTGTTCTCTGTATTTAAGAGTCTCTCATGGTTTGTCTCCCTCCCTGTTTTTATATTATTTTAGCTTCCCTTCATGTTCATGTGTTTTGTATCTTAAATTCCATGTATGAGTGAAGTTATTGGAAACCTGTCTTTCTCTGACTTATTTAATTTAGCATAATACACTCTAGTTCCATTCATGTTGTTGCAAATGTCAAGATCTCATTCCTTTTGATAGCTGAATAATATTCCATTGTATGTATGTACCACATCCTCTTTATCCATTCATCAGTTGATGGACATTTAGGTTCTTTCTATAATTCCACTATTGTCAATTACACTGTTATAAACATTGGGGTTCATGTGTCCCTTCGAATCAGCATTTTTGTGTCCTTTGGATAAATATTTAGTAGTGCAATTTATGGGTTTTAAGATAGTTCTATTTTAATCTTTTGAGGAACTTCCATACTATTTTCCAGAGTTAACTGTATCAGTTTGCATTCCCCTTTCTCCACATCCTCATCAACATCTGTTGTTTCCTGAGTTGTTCATTTTAGCTATTCTGACAGTTGTGAGGTGGTATCTCATTGTGGTTTTGCTTTGTATTTGAAAATTTGTACTCTTAATCTTTATCTATTTCACCCATTCACCCATCCCCCCACCCCCCTCTCCTCTGGAAACCACCAGTCTGCTCCCTGTATTTTAAGAGTCTAGTTTTTCCATTTGTTTGTTTTGCTTTTTAGGTTCCACAAATAAGTGAAATTATATGGTATTTGTCTTTCTCTGTCTGGAAAATGCAAATCCAAACCACAATGAGATTATTACCTCACACTCATCAAAATGACTACTATCAAAAAGAAAAGAAATAACAAGTTTTGATGATGACGTGGAGAAAAGGGAACCCTTGTACACTGCTGTGTATGTAAATTGTGGAATGTAAATTCCACAATCACTGTGGAAATGAATATAGAGGTTCATAATTAAAAAATTAAATATAAGAGGGTGTCTGGCTGACCCAGTCAGTACATCATGCAAATATTCATCTCAGAGTCATGAGTTCAAGACCCACATCGAGCATAGAGCCTACCTAAAGAAGACAAATTTTACATTTTTTTAAAAAATAAAAAATAGGAAAAATTTAAAATACCATATAGTTCATTACTGGGTATTTACCGCCCAAAAACAAAAACACTAATTTGAAAAGATATATGCCCCCCCTTTCTTTATTGCAGCATTATTTACAACTACCAAGATGTCAGCAAGCCCTCTTGTTCAACTATAGACCCCAACAGTTAAAAGCAGAAATAGACAGGACTGCTCAACTCACACTCTAGGTAAATGTCATTGTGCTTATTTCTTTTTCTTTTTCTTTTTTTTTTGTTTATTTTTGAGACAGAGAGAGACAGAACATGAGCTGGGGAGGGGACAGAGAAAGGGAGACAGAATCTGAAACAGGCTCCAGGTTCTGAGCTGCCAGCACAGAACCCGATGTGGGGTTCGAACCCACGAACCGCGAGATCATGACCTGAGCGGAAGTCCGATGCTTAACTGACTGAGCCACCCAGGTGCCCCCATTTTGCTTATTTCTTATCACACTTTTTTGAGGCATCAAGAAAGAAGTGCAATGACCAGAACATTCCAACAGCCAGACCAGAAAAGCCCTGATACCAATGGAATGCCTAGAAGACCACACCCCACACTTCCCCTTCCTGACCCAGGATCATGGACCGAACACGGATACGGACCCTATCCATGGTCACTGCTCTCTATCATGTATTTCCCTGAACCTCTCCGATAAAACTCTAGGTGGTCATCCTGCTGTGGGAGGTCAGTTGTTACGTCTTGAGCCTGCCACCGCTCCCCAATGCTGGCACCTGAAATTAATTTCTCCCTTCCTCTTTTCCAAACCCTCAGCCCTTGAATATTGGGTTTCTCTTTCAACAGAGTTTATCCAAGTTTCTTGGGCAACAGCGTTGGCAAACCCAGCCGGGGGCTATTCTCTCTTAGTCCAGCCCTCTCAGGGTTCTGTGGGATGGAGCAATGGGCTGGGGAAGCAACAGGGCTCGCCTGTTGATTTTCTGAGTTAGCGGATGCGATAGATCAGTAACAAAGATATGGAAGCAACCCAAATGTTCACTGATAGATGATGGATAAAGAATCTCTCTCTCTCTCTCTCTCTCACACACACACACACACACACACACACATACACACACTGGAATATTATATAGCTTGAATCACCTTTCTAAAATATCTTAAAAGAAAAACTACAAAGACAGCAGCTCATTCTAAGTTTTTTTTTAAAGCTTATTTATTCATGTTGAAAGAGAGCGAGTGAGCAGGGGAAGGTCAGAGAGGGAGAGAAAGAATCACAAGCAGGCTCTCCTTTGCAAGCTCAGAGCCTGATGTGGGGCTCAAACTCATGAACCATGAGATCATGACCTGAGCTGAAATCAAGAGTTAATCAAGATTTCTGATTAATTAAGCTTAATGCTTCACCGACTGAGCCACACAGGTGCTGGTCTCTTTATGTTTTCTGAACTTTGAATCTCAACAAGTATGCATTTTTTTTTTAATTTGCTTTGGTTAAACTAAGTTTTTTTAAAATATTTTATTTATTTCTGAGAGAGAGAGAGACAGCATGAGCAGGGGAGGGTCAGAGTGAGAGGGAGACACAGAATCTGAAACAGGCTCCAGGCTCTGAGCTGGCAGGCAGCACAGAGCCCGACGCGGGGCTCGAACCCACGAACCATGAGATCATGACCTGAGCCGAAGTCGGACGCTTAACCAACTGAGCCACCCAGGTGCCCCAACAAGTATGCATTTTAAATCTACCATACGACAACTAGTTAGCAAAAGTATTGAAACAATCATCCACTAAGGATCAGATTAGATGATAAATAACTTCATGAAAATGCAAACTTCATTCAAAACTAATCTAAAAATAATTGGATTTAAGACTTGTGTCACTTATGATAAATAGTATTTAGTAGCCAAAACTTCAAGAGAACTAAAAGATATTTATGAAAACAGGGAGAAGGGAGTGGTTATAAGTAGTTTTACAGTGGGGGTGTTATACTCTGCCCTCTCCCTAATGTTCAAAGTGTGGAAAAATATTGTACTCTTTCAGTCCATTTGGTTAGTGTGCTTATGATGGCTTTGAGTCTAGGCCAAGAGTAATTGGAATTAAATCAGGAATTGGGCTTATTTATTCTGTAACATCTGGGCCTTGCTTGTTCTTTTGCTCATACTGCAACCATGGGTACCCCCTTGGAAAGTTTGAATTTCATTCCCCTCCTAAGGACTAGTTTTTCTACTCTTAGTTCCGTCATCTTAAGCATATTTAATGCAATCAGTAACTTCATTACAAATGCATTCTATTTTCCATGCTTTGTCCCTGATCAAATTTATTCCTACCCTAGGGCCCTAGCACCAGCTCTATCCTCTGCTTAGAATGTTCTTGCCTCTGCTCTTGATGTAACTGTCTCCTTATTTGCTTCTCAGCTGATAAGCTCCCTCCTTGGAGAGCTTTTGCCTGAGCACCCAAACTAAAGTAATCCTGGCAACATTCTCTATCACATGGCCGTATGTTCTTCTCCCCCAGCACTGGACACTACCTGAAAAGATCTGGCTTATTTGTCTTTCCTTCCACTAAAATGAGGCTTTCTGTGCTTGAGGTTCCTTATCCATTTATAGCTATATCCCCAGCACCTAGAATTCTATATGGGATCCAGTGGGTGCTCACTAACTATTGCTGACCACCTTTCAGAAAGATGTTGTAGATTTGCTACTACCATCTCATATAGCTTTGGTAACTGGAATAAGACACTGCATTTACCTTTCATGCATCAGAAATACAACAGAAATTTTTAAATACATTATTGCTTTTCAAAAGACTTAGAAATTACTATTCTTTAATAATAAAACAGTAAATCTTGGAAGTAGAATTGCAAACCTGAGGTTTTCTTCTCCCTACCCCCAATGTCAGAGAATAACAAAAAAAAAAAAAAAAAGAAATTGGATCTTTCATGCTATTTTAATTTCTGTCACTGTGACTAAAACTCAGATTGGATTCACAGTCTCAGAAAGATATCCCGGGCTATGGTGATATAGAACAGAGAGAGAGAATCATGAAGATAAATTGTGGCATGAAAGCATCTTAATAATACTGATAGCTCATAGAACATTTTACAAGTAAGTTTATCTCAAAGAAAAGTTTTACTGTAGTCATGGATCTATAATCGGTTACCAAGATAATTCTGTTTTGTTTCTGAAAAAATTTGCTTTGCTTTGTAAGCATTGCTGATAATCTGATAAACCATAGCAATCTTGGGAGAAAGAAAATTCGTTGCTATCGTTTATGCTGTAATCCACTGCCAGAGTTAATACCACGTTTAGGTTTTCTATAAACTTCTTCCCACATTCCTGACTGCTTAAATTCTGGTGGTAGTTTCCGCATCTGTTTGAAAGAGGAGTTTATTTTTTAAACTCTGTCTGAGTCTCTGTTTTTCACATATAACATGCCTTATTTGGGGATGACATATTCCTGCAGAAAGATGAAGAGACTGCTACCTGGACCTCTCTTTAGCTTGTTAGGTACTTAACTTCACTCTAGTGTGTCAGATGTTATCTAGTTGGCAAATCTGTGCTTTCTTACCAATCTGTGTGCTCATCTTTCCTTTTAATTCTTCACTGGGATTATTCTCTTCCTCCTTGTATAACCAACAATTTTGAAGTATCCCCTCCCCCCAAATGCATCACTTCTTAACTTTTACTTCCTTGTCCATAAGGAACTTGGAGTCACCTGCAATTGCCTCTCCAGACCCTCTGGATCTCCTCCCTTGCTACTGAAAGCATCATCATAGTTGCGATACTGACAATCCCTCTGTAGGGTGAGACAGTTCTGAAGTTGACTAAGTCAATTTGGGATTATAGCTTACTTCTAAATTCAGCTAGGCTTTAAAAGCTTTAGCAAAGATGTTTACCTTTTCTGAAGTATGCATGCAGATTCTTTATGCAAACTAAGAATAAGTCATGCTGTACTAGCACCAATGAATGATGAAAGGATGTTTGTTTTAGAATCATTTTCCCAAACCTCCAAACCCATTGAAAATATTTCAATGCCATTAACATATGTTTATATTTAAATAATCTTTTAAGCCTATGAATTAACCATACCAGTAGAGCTCATCACTTTAAAATTAGACATCCTGGGCACCTGGGTGGCTCAGTCGGTTAAGTGACCGACTTCGGCTCAGGTCAAGATCTCACAGTTCTCGTGGGTTTGAGCCCCGCGTCAAGCTCTGTGCTGACAGCTCAGAGCCTAGAGCCTGCTTCAGATTGTGTGTCTTCCTCTTTCTCTGCCCCTCCCCTGCTCGCACTCTGTCTCTTGAAAATAAATAAACATTAAAAAAATTTTTTTAAGTAATAAAAAAATAAAATTAGACATCCTTACTAGTAGTTTTTATCTTCTTTACAGACGATCAACCTGAGAGGAAAAGAAAGTAGTTCCTGATTTATTAGAAAGATAGGGAAAAAAACCAATTTATATAAAATAACAACCTAAGTTTATTGAATGATTACTATGTATCTGACCCTGTGTAAAGAGATTTTATATTATCTCTTTTAATTCTTATATAGACTCTAAGGCAGATACTATTTTTTACTGTCATTTAACAGGGAACTAACCTAATAATTCCTTTGCCCGAGGTCACAAGGTAGATAAGCAATGCAGGCAAGATTCTAAACAGAATAGCAGAGGATAAAATTTTACTTTAGATTTTTTAAGTTATAAATTAAGAGAGGAAAAGCTTTTTGGTTATGCTTTTCTCTAACTTTTTATAATTATATATATAATTATGTATTTATATAATTATAATTTATATAATTTATAATTTATATAAATTTATATATATATTATATATTTATATAATAAATATAATTTATATAATTATAATTTATATAATTATATATATTAGAGAATCTGATTTGGGGAGAGGAGCAGAGAAAGTGAGTGAGTGAGAGAGAGAGAGAGAGAGAGAGAGAGAGAATCTTAAGCCAGCTCCATGCTCAGCACAGAGCCCAACATGCAGCCCAACCCCCAACCCCGACAACCTTGGGATCATGACATGAGCTCAAATCAAGAGTTGAATATTCAGGGAGCTTGCGTAGCTCAGTCGGTTTAGCGTCCGACTTCAGACTTCAGCCCAGGTCGTGATCCCCTTTCGTGGTTTCAAGCCCTGCATCGGGCTCTGTGCTCAGATCCTGGAGCCTGCTTTGGATTTGTGTGTGTCTCTCTCTCTGTTCCTTCCCTGTTTGCACTGTCTCCCAAAAATAAACATTAAAAAAAAAAAAGTTGGGTGTCCAACTGATTGAGCCACGCAGGCACCCCTCCATTATTTTTCATTACGAGAATTTTTAACACACATAGAGAGAGCCTTGTGATGCATTTTCACATGCCCATTATCCAGAGATGTGCTTATCACACTTTTGTCACTTTCCTTCTATCCTTTTTCCCTTTGCAAAACTATATTATTTATAAGTGATTTCTATACCCAACATGGGGCTGGAACTCAAGACTCCGAGATCAAGAGTCACATGCTCTACCAACTTAGCCAGCCAGATGACCCTGCAAAACTAATTTTTAATTTTATTATTTTGTTTTAGAGAGAGTTAGAAAGAGCATGCAAGTGGGGGAGAGAGGCAGAGGGAGAGAGACTCTCAAGTGAGCTCTGTGCTGCCCACAGAGGCAGCAGGGCTTGATCTCAAGGTCATGAGCTGACCCAAAATCATGAGTCAGATCCTCAACCAACTAAGCCAGCCAGGTACCCCACAAACTATTTTAAAGCAAATCCTAGAGGTCATATTATTTCATATCAGCATGTAACTCTTAAAAATGTGGCCATTTTCTCACTGACTAAATGTCTATCAATACCAATCTAACAAATTTAAGAATAAATCTTTGGTGTTGGCTAATACTCAGGGCATCTATTCCCTAGTCTTAATATTTTTTCTTGCACTTAGCTTATTCAAACCAGGATCTAAGTCAACATACACATTTTTTTAAGTTTATTTATTTTGAGAGAGAGAGCACACGCACATGTGCACACGTAGTCGACTGAAAGTTGGGGAGGAGCAGAGAGAGAGAGAAAGAGAATCCCAACCAGGCTCTGCACTGTCAGCACAGAGCCTAACGCAGGGCTCAATCTCATGAACCATGAGATTGGGACCTGAGGCAAAATCAAGAGTTAGATGCTCAACTGACTGGTAAGCCTAGGTGGTTCAGTCCACATAATACATTTGCTTCTTATGTCTCACTGAATCTCGGTAAGGCATGAATCCCTCCATGTCACTGATTTGTCGTATAGAATATTTCATATTCTAGATGGGTCTATTTTCTTCCCAGTGCCATCACTCCATTTGTTTCTTTCTCCCGTAGCTTTTGTAAATGCAAGGAAACCTCAGAGTCTTGGTAGGATTCAGGTTTACCAATATTCAGCAGGAATACTTAGTATGTGGTGTTTTCATGTTGCGTCATCATATCAAGCACCATGAGGTCTGATTGTTTCTCTATGCTTGTGTTAAGACTGATCAGATTTATGTAGTAACTGTTGAATCCCTCCACTGTAACGATCACCATCAGCCTTTTCACCTACTGGTTTCTTTTTTCTTTTCTTTTTTTTTTTTTAATTTTATTTATTTCTGAGAGAGAGAGAGAGAGAGACAGCATGAGCAAGGGCGGGTCAGAGAGAGGGAGACACAGAACCAAAGCAGGCTCCAGGCTCTGAGCTGTCAGCACAGAGCCCGATCAGAGCCCGATGCAGGGCTTGAACCCACAAACCGTGAGATCATGACCTGTGCCGAAGTCGGACGCTTAACCGACTGAGCCACCCAGGTGCCCCTCACCTACTGGTTTCATCTACTGAGGACCGTTGCTTGAATCATTACACTAGGAGTTGCAAAATAGTGACTTTCTATCATTCCTTCCATATTCACAATCTCTGACTCTTCCATAGACAACTTTCTGTCACTTCCTAGGGCTCTGTGTCAACGTGACACACTGTGCAAGCAAAGCTTACTTCTTTCCATTTAAGATTTAGAAAAGAAGTTGATGTCTTAGCAACTACCAATGCTATACAAAGAGTTGGAGGAGATAAGGTTGGTGGGCACCAAAAAGGGGGGGGGGGTCTATCTTTTCCTCTCATTAGTTCCGTTATGAATTTGCCATTCTCTATTAGGAAATATACATCTATACAACCAATTTCAATGGTGCCTAGTGTTGTACTGTCTGGCTAAATTAATAGTTCTCAAACTGTGGTCCCTAGACCAGCATCATCTGAGAACTGATTAGATATACAAATACTCCAGTTCTACTCCAGACCTACTGCATCAGAAACTCTGTAGGTGAAGCCCAGAAAGATCTGCTTTAATTGGCCCCCCTGGTGATTTTGATACACACCAAAGTTTGAACTGACCATTCATTTATTGCTTTTATTAGAACCTTGCCTCACACCTCTCAGCCTCACCTGCTTTATTTAGAATGACAAACTTGTTTTACATTTTTTTCCAATGAGCCCATAATTGCATACTGGCTTTTATTTTATTTGGGCTTTGTTTTATTACTGCCTCCAATTTCAGTGAGCTCATCTCAGGGTTTGGCAAACTCAGTTTTAGTTCTATTATTTTTATCGCATAATTTCTAAGTTAGTTAGAAACAGTGAAATATTCATAAGAATCATAAAAATAAGGATCCAATATTCATGTAAGTAAATGCAATGCATTTATTTCTTAAACAAGAAGACAATAATAAGGGAGAAGGAAGGTAGAGAGAGTTTATTTGTAATTGCAGCTTTGTTTAGCAGGGGCTAAAAAGATTGATTTCCAAAGAAAGGTGTTTTAAAAATATATGTACATTTAAGTCTGCTTTTTAACTACTGTAGTACTTGAGATTATCATCAAATCCAAAACAGATACTGGGTCTATATTAGAATCACAAAGGGGCTTGTTTTAAAATACTAAATATCAGGGGTGCCTGAGTGGCTCTGTCGGTTAAGTGGCAGACTTCGGCTCAGGTCATGACCTCACAGTTTGTGGGTTCCAACCCTGCGTGGGGCTCTGTGCTGACTGCAAGCTCAGAGACTGGAGCCGGTTTCAGATTCTGTATCTCCATTTCTCTCTGACCCTTCCCTGCTCACGTTCAATCTCTCTCTCTCTCTCTCTCTCTCAGAAATAAAACATTAAAAAAATTTTTAAATAAAAAATAAAATACTAAATATCAGTGTTAGGACTTTGTTGAGTCTTATGAACAATTATTAAAAGGCCATTAAATTGAAAAGGAAATATATATACACATATATGTACGCACACACATAGCACATAAAGCCCCAATGTTAATTTTTATGAAAATTGAAATAATCTCTCTTAAACAAGAGATTGTTTAAAAATAGAAGACTTTTTAGGTAAAACAGATTATATTATGCATTCCTGTGAAGAAAGGAAATCTCTCAAAGATAATTGATACAATATAAGATGAACACAGGACATCATATTGCACTGAAAAGCAAAAAGGCTATCAGAGACTCACTGGGCATGCCAACATGAGGTATAAGAGAATAGTGCAAGCCCTATGGACGTGCTACTTTGCACTCTAAGACTTGCTCTTTATATTTTGTATCTCAACATTTAGCCCAGTGCCTAGTATGTATTACCTCTTAGGTATAGGTATCGGAGAATTAAGAAAAGGAAAAGGAAAATTTGATCAGAGTAATGGACTGGAAAGTAGAAAGGCATAAAAATAAAGGTACTTACTTAGATATCTTCTATTTTCCTAGACCCATCACCATGGTACCCTTCGCCAACCTCAAACCACATACCATTACCACCATCACCCTCACCACCTGCCAGCCGAAGCCCTGACTTGTCCCATATACTGAATATAGCCCATCTGGAGGAGCAATTTGAGCCAATGTTAGGACTTATACAGCCAGACTTTTCCTTGGCAACAATGAGGAGGACTAAACAAAGTCCCTAGAGCATTTCGTTTGCTCATTCAGGTGCTACTCATTACTTAGCCAATATTTGTGTTAGGTCCTTACACTAGGGCTAACAACATAAAATTAAATATGTAACAGTACCTTTATTTTTTAAAATATTTGTTAAGTAACCTCTACCCCCCAACGTAGGGCTCAAACTTGAACCCGGAGATCAAGAGTTGAATGTTTTACCAAGTGATCCAGCCAGGCACTCTAGAAATAGTTCCTTTAATCAAAGAACTTCCAATCTAGCACATCATTAATCTATAGGAAGTATTGTGTGAGATCTGCAAAAATCAAGGAGGGAGGAATGAACCAGGGTAAAGCAATTTGTCAGATAATGAACTAGGACATTTTATCAGGCTAGTCATACTTTGGATTTCTAAATGAACTCCAGGATTTGCAATTGCAGGCCGCTTAACAAAGAAAGATGCATTATGATTCTGTCCTCTATGCGGTCTCCAGAATCTTGGCCGATGCCTGATAGACACTTTATTATATGCCCTTGGAGTCATTTTCCGCCTGGTTGGGTCATGGCGGGAAATAACATCTATCAGGTTAGTAGGTGCTGCAATCCATTAAGTCCGTGACACATCACCTCTCTTCCATATGTTCTCTTTCCTTCATGTGTAGTGTTAATACCACCATCTTCCAGTCCCCAAATTTAAACCTCAGTTTTATAATGAAGTTCAGCGCTCCCATATCTAATTAGTTTCCATGGGATTCTACCTCTACAATGTTTCACATAATCTTCTTTGCCTTCCAGTCCCACCAACAACCACCTCATTCTGGTCTTCATGCTCCCTAGGAAGCAGTCCCACAACAGCCCCTTCCCAGAGTAATTTTCCTAATGCACATCTCCCATCATGCCTCTCTCAGGAACACAGCTGTTCTCATCATTAAATTCTCATCAGGGCTGACCCAAAAGTCAATAAATGTTTGTTGGAACTAACCCATGGCTCCTGCTAATGAACTTCTCAAGGTTAGCAGGAGGATTTCATATTCTTAGGATCTGCTTCACTGTAATGTCAAGAATGTTTATGTTCGGGGCACCTGGGTGGCTTAGTCGGTTAAGCGTCCGACTTTCGCTTAGGTCATGATCTCGCGGTTTGTGGGTTCGAGCCCCGCGTCGGGCTCTGTGCTGACTGCCAGCTCAGAGCCTGGAGCCTGTTTCAGTCTGTGACTCCCTCTCTCTCTGACCCTCCCCTGCTCACGCTCTCTCTCTCTCTCTCTCTCCTAGAAAGAAATAAAACATTAAAAAAAAAAAAAAGAATGTTTATGTTCACTAGCTGGGGTTTCTCTCTTCTGTGGACTTTTGTAAATAAATTTTAGCACAAGCATATTCTTTCTCCACCCCACTGTTTGGTTTGTAACAGGACACAACCATACTACCTCTCTTCATTTCCACCACTTGTGAACCAAATTATAATTTTGAAGTTTATAGACGTACTCTTTACTGCATTTCAGGTTGGCTACTTCCTAATGGTATAAAGGGCCAATATCTTGTCAGAAAATTGCCCTTGAGTCACATCAAATGACTTATCATACCTGTATGGTCTCACATGCTTTAAAAAAAAAAAAAAAGCTTGTATTCTATAAAGATTTCTTAGGACCATTTATCAAAGTCATGTCTAGGTCAATATTTGTGGAATTCATCTTCCTTGTGCATCAGAACTGTTGTTCACCATCTATATAGGATGGTCAATCTGTGTAAACAACCTAATCACTACATTTGGTATCGTGTGGACAAATATAAGGGTCATGTGGGTTGAACGCTCTCATCTATTCTTTTTAAAACTTTACACATTGAAGGGGGGGCGGGGTAAAAAAAAAAACTTTACACATTGACAACACAGGAAGCCTCCTGGATAGCGTGTCCTACAAAGGCTACACTTACTACAGTGTATTTTTTTTAATGTTTATTCATTTATTTTGAGAAAGAGAGAGAGACAGAAACCGCGAGCAAGCAGGGCAGGGGAAGAGAGATGAGGAGACAGAATCCCAAGGAGGCTCCAGGCTCTGAGCTGTGTGTAGCTCCATGCAAGGCTCACACTCACAAGCCGCGAGATCAGAGATCATGACCGGAGCCAAAATCAAGAGTCAGATGCTTAACTGACTGAGCCACCCTGGCGTCCTGATTCCAATGTATTTCTAGTACCATTCTGCTATCACTGTTACTAATGGACTTCATTAGTAATGCTTCTTAGAATTGATGAAGGAGCTCAAAAAGAACAGCAGTCAAGGATACAAGGAGGGATGGGGCGCCTGGGTGGCTTAGTCGGTTGGGCATCCGACTTTCACTTAGGTCATGATCTCGCGGTTCGTGGGTTCGAGCCCCGCGTCGGGCTCTGTGCTGACTGCCAGCTCAGAGCCTGGAGCCTGTTTCAGTCTGTGACTCCCTCTCTCTGACCCTGCGCTGCTCACGCTGTCTCTCTCTCTCTCTCCTGGAAATAAATAAAACATTAAAAAAAAAAAAGGATACAAGGAGGGAATAGCTTTACCATCAAACATAGTAGTCACTAACCATATGTGGCTATTTAAATTTTAATTAAACTTAAATAAAATTTAAAGGTAGTTTCTCAGTCACACTAGCTGCTTTCAAATGTTCAATAGGTGCCTGTGGCTAATAGATACCTTATTAGCCAAGGTTGTATAAAACATATCCCAGAAAGTTCAATTGGACAATTCTACTCTATAATTGAGGGTATCAGTGTGCTTAAAAATAACTTGCATAGGGGCGCCTGGGTGGCTTAGTCGGTTGAGCGTCCGGCTTTCGCTTAGGTCATGATCTCACGGTTCGTGGGTTCGAGCCCTGCGTCAGGCTCTGTGCTGACTGCCAGCTCAGAGCCTGGAGCCTGTTTCAGTCTGTGACTCCCTCTCTCTCTGACCCTCCCCTGCTCATGCTGTCTCTCTCTCTCCTAGAAATAAAAAATATTTAAAAAAAAATAACTTGCATAAAAATAAAATAAAAAATTTTATTAAAATTTTTTTTTACTGTTTATTTATTCTTGAGAGAGACAGAGCACAAGTGGGGAAGGGCCAGAGAAAGAGGGAGCACAGAATCTGAAACAGGCTCCAGGCTCTGAGCTGTCAGCACAGACCCAATGCAGGGCTTGGACTTCTAATAGCAAGATCATGATCTAGGTTGAAGTCAGACGCTCAATCAACTGAGCCACCCAGGTACCCCTTGCAGGGCATTTTTAAAAATAGCTTATCCAGTAGGTCTCAGGAAGAGATGGAGAATATGCATTCCTATTCTAATAAGTTCCCAGTGGTACTACTGCAGCTGGTCAGGATCCATATTTTGATAACCACTGGCTTAGTGGTTAACACCAGGTTATGGAGACAGAAACATCTGAGTCTGAATCTTAAACTCACCTCTCAGTAACTATAGGATGTTGGGTAACCTTCTGATTATCAGTTTTCTCATCCATAAAACAGGAATAACAGTGACAACTAATGAGATAATGTAAATATAACGCTTAGCACATGTGTTCAATAAATGTTAACTGTGACATCTGCCTCGAGTTTTTCTACTACCTAATGGATTCCCACACAAAAAGCACAGCTAGAGGAAATCAGTCAAATAGCAAGTAGGATTTGATGGATCCACTCTAATCAAATAGTATGGATTGCCATTACCATTCTCAGATTGGTCGCTAAGTAGTGTGTAACATCTTGGGCTCTTGGGATAGGTACTGCCTGTGTCACTGGGCCAAGGTCAGAGGATCCCAAGGATATCAGAGGACGGCAACACTGAACACCAACTTTACTAGTCTCACCACTTTCTAAGGATGCCCTGCTTCTCAACACTTAGTAAAATTTAGGATAGCCTGTTCACTCAGACCTGTCCTGGTGAATTGTAAAGGTGTTTTCCTTTCTTCTGGTTGGCCTAACCCATGTTCCAAAAAGGGAGGGGAGATCTTTCACCCTCTTGTACAATCATTAATGTGTATAACAAATTAAAGAAGTCTGAATGTCAGGTGGTTAACATATTTAGATAAAGAAATACTCTATCTTAAAATACAATCTCTTAACACAAGAGATAGTGGCTAATTCTTTCAGTGTTCCCCCCCTCATTATAAAAATAATGCATGCTAACTGCAAGAATTTCAAATACTACAAGGAATGTCTGACATAGAAAATGACAATGACCAATAATCCCTTCCCCCATTCTCCACATCATTATTGCACAAAAATGGTGTCATAGAATACACAATGGCTCTGAAATTTGTTTTTACTTAAAATACACCTAAATTTTCTTTACTATGCAAGAATGCAGTAATTTTAATGATTGGAAAGCATCGCATTAATTGAATGCATCCCGAATTTACCAATCCAATTATCTATGTCTGGATATGTGGGCTATTTCAAATTTTCCACTATTTCATATTTTCTACAGAAATTTCCTACTTTGGGGTATTTTATGTATTGTAACTTATATTTTCTTTCAGTAGAACTATTGCTTTTCAAATGTTTTTTTTAAAGTAGTATTTTTTTTTAATAGTTTATTGTCAAATTAGTTTCCACATAACACTCAGTGCTCATCCCCAAAGTGCCCTCCTCCATGCCCCCCCCNACGTGCAAACATATGATATTTGTCCTTCTCTGCCTGACTTGTTATTATGTTTTATGTCTTTGTGATGCATATTAAAAAATACACCGATTTTCTTTTTTTTAATGTTTAATGTTTCGATTTTCTTTGAAATACTCTATACTTAAGACTCTTTTGGACTGAACTACTTTCATTCATTATTTGTGATTGAATGCATGTAAAGTGTGAAGAACATAGACAAGAGGGAGGTCAAAGGACAACAGACCACAGCCACAGGCAGACTCCACTGTCACAGAATCCTAGGGCCTTATACTCCAGCTTACAAGCTTGTAAAACAAAGTTGTTTGGCTCTATGTGAATAATCTCAGTAAGTAAACTCACAGGAGACAGAGGCATAAATCAGAATGATGCCAACGAATGGTGGCAAATTATAATTCTCAATAGAATCAGATACCGTCCCGCGCCCCCCAGGGAGGTCATGCTCTTTCTAGCCAAACATTCATAGGAAGACAATTCATAGGTGGTGTGTAATTGAGTGAGAAAACAGCCTGACAAGTTAGCTGGAAGTTCTCCAGAGTTCCTATCATCAGCCCTAACAGTAGATAAGCACCTATTTCTGTTGCTGCAGTCTAGACGATGTTGGACAGTTATCAAACCACTCAGGAATCAGGAAGTTGCATAACTGTAATTTCCAAATGTAATTTTAATGTGTTCATTCTAAGGGGCCAAACAATACAGAAATGTATAGTTATATTGAACATGTAGCCCTTACCCTTCTCTTTTTCCCATGTGTTTTCTCTCTTCTGTGCTTCTGTGTTCTTTCCTGATACTCTCTCACTTTGGGCTTTTCTTTTCCTGTGATGCCTTTGCGTTTCTCTTGCTCTCCCCATACTCTTTCCCTTCCTAGCTTCTCCCTTTCACTGCTAATAATTTATCATTGGAGAATATTTTGTAATTGCAATAAGGGCTCTGCACCGATCTCCACCATAGGGAACAGGGGGATTCTCCACACCAACATGCAATTCTCCAATACAACTGGAGACACGTATAGGGAATGTGGGACCGCTGCATGTCCTACAATTTAACACAACTTTGACACCATTTTCTCAGAGACAGAGTCAGATCTCATGGCTTAAGAGCTCAGTCCTACAAAACTACCCCTCCCACCACTTCCACAAATTGCCAAGTCCAGGCTGTCACCTGTGCTTCCAACCCACCGGCTATAGATTTGAGATTCCAGGGGCGCCTGGGTGGCTTAGTCGGTTAAGCGTCCAACTTTCGCTTAGTTCATGATCTCGCGGTTCGTGGGTTCGAGCCCCGTGTCAGGCTCTGTGCTGACTGCCAGCTCAGAGCCTGGAGCCTGTTTCAGAGTCTGTGTCTCCCTCTCTCTCTGACCCTCCCCTGCTCACGCTGTCTCTCTCTCTCTCTCTCTCTCTCTCCTAGAAATAATGTCTCCCTTAAGAAAAAAGATTTGAGATTCCAACTGATGTTAGGGCAAAACAGGAGCTGACACCCCCCAACTCCCCCAAAATGGGATATATATATATCCCATATATATGATATATATTAATATATATCAATATACTATTATATAGATAGATATATAATTCCCCAGGCACTAGTAAGTACCTAAGAACAAAGGCAGGGGAAAAAAGGGTCAGCTGATAAAGATCTTCAGCATATAGGACATGACACTCTACTATAGTTTGTAGCTGTCTTAATGATTTACAAGAAAGACACATTTGTAATAATAGACTTCCAGGAACCTATAGACTCAATTTCCTAGAGCCCTAATGTCACCTTCACCTCCATAGGATAGAAAACCCAGTCAGTCACTTCACAATCACAAGGCTGCTCTTTCTGCTTTTCTACCACAGGTCCTGTCCCCATGGTATAACTAAAACACCTTTTTGCACCTCGGTCTTGACAACCCCACATCACAATGACCTCCTCCCTGGGTTCAAACAACATGCTAGAGTGGCCCACAGAACTCAAACATTTTACTTACTAGATCACTGGCTTATTATGAAAGGAAGAGGTGCACAGAGTAAGGTGTGCGCAAGCGGTACGGGGCCTCTCAGCTTCTAGACCGGCCACCCCAGGCACCTCCACACCCTCACCAACCCAGCCCTCCTCACCCCGGCCTTTGGGTTTTTATGGAGGCTCCCTTACACAGCCACTCCTGATTAAGTCATTAGCTGCTGGTGATAGATTCGACCTCCAGCCCCTCTGCCCTCCACCAAGGTCAGGGGGTGGGACTGAAAACTCCAACGCTCTAATCAAATGATTGGCTTTATTGGCAACCAGCCCCTCCTTAGGTGCTCTCCACAAGCCACCTCATTAACATAACAAGACACCTTTACTGCCCTTCTCACTTAGGAAATTCCAAGGGTTTTAGTTGCTTTCTACCAGAAACCAGGGTGAGGATCAAATATTTATTTCAAGTCTCAGTATCACAAAAAGGAAAGCCCAAAACATTTATGTTTTTGTGATTCCATGTATATTAAAAACAATGAAGAAAAGAACGTAAGTTTACAGAAAATATGTAATTGCAGAAAATGTTTACTTCTAACAAAATTGCATGACTGACATACTTTTCTCTTGTTAAGATGTATCCCTGGATGTATGCATAACCTATTTGGAGGTCACTTGAAGTGACTCAATTAAAGGCTTTTTGAGAAAGTGAAGCCTGGACCTCTTAGTTCCCTTTATGGTAAGACCTGCTCTTTTATTTATTTTTTTAATTTCCAGTTTTCATTTAAATTCCAGTTAGTTAACATATAGTGTAATATTAGTTACAGGAGTAGAATTTAGTGATTTGTCACATACAACACCCAGTGCACCGTGCCCTCCTTAATGCCCATCACCCATTTAACCCATCCCAACCACACCCCCTAGTACCCCCCAGCAAGACCTGTTTTTTTTTTCTATTGTGAAATTTTTAACTACTTTGGGAAATTTTGTATTTTTTAGCTTTTGCATATATATATTTTCCCCCTCCCTTCCTGTGAATGGCTAACTTTCAAAAACTGCTCTCTCTTGGGGCACTCAGTTGTTTAAGTGTCTGACTTCGGCTCAAGTCATGATCTCATGGTTCATGAGTTGGAGCCCTGTGTTGGGGACTCTGTTGACAGCTCAGAGCCTGGAGTCTGCTTCAGATTCTGTGTCTCCCTCTCTCTTTGCCCCTCCCCCACTCACAATCTGTGTCTCTTTCTCAAAAATAAACATTAAAAAAATTTTTTTAACCTGTTCTCTCTTTAGAGATGTAGGGTCTCATTGTTTAGCTTCCTTTATGTCAGTAGTCACAAATGCATATGCCTATAAATAGGATTAAAAGAGTATTTTAATTTTTTTTTTAAGTTTATCTTTGTGAGAGTGACAGAGCTAAGTGGAGGAAGGGCACAGAGAGAGGAAGACACAGAATCCGAAGTAGGCTCCAGGCTTTTAGCTGTCAGTACAGAGCCCAACACAGGGCTCAAACTCACGAACTGCAAGATCATGATGAGCCATGCAGGCGCCCCTTATAAGAGCATATATAAAGCCACCCAAAAATATACAAGGTCACAAAAGTAGGTAGAGAGGGTCAATAGCAATATATTTCTAGGGATTTCTAGGCCTTTCATCGATATATAGAACACTACGGTAGTATAATTCAGAGTTCTAATTCTGAGTAATTTCCATTTATACCACTGAGCACATCCTGTACAACTTTTGCTTTGGTAGAGTGGAGGTCTCTGATGCATTATTATTTTGTAAGTTTATGTATTTTGAGAGAGAGAGTGAAAGAGTGTATGAGCAGGGGAGTAACAGAGAGAGAGGGAAAGAGAGAGAATCCCAATCAGACTCCTCACAGGAAGCACCATGCCCCACCTGGGACTTGAATTCATGAACTGTTAGATTGTGACTTGAGCCAAAACCAAGAGTCTGATAGTTAACTGACTGAGCCACCCAGCTGCCCCTCTCTGATGAATTATTGAAGTTCTTGTTAGCACCGTCATTGAACTGATGGGAGAAGCAGAAAATGTTCTATTTCCATCTTCATCTCTTTTTCCACCAAAATGTAACTGGGGTCTAAGAATGCAAGAGCACCTGGTTCTGGGGGTCCCTAACAGGCCAGATTTGGGCCTCACAGCTGACAAAATCCGAAGGCAGAAATGAGCAGAGGTGAAACATAAAAGGAATCTCTTTCAGTGATGCCAACACCAGGAAGTTAGGGGACTAACATCTCAAAGACTGTTCCCAAAATGCTGAAAATACTTGTAGGTTTATATAAGGAAAATGTGGGACAAAGGTAGCTGGGCAGTAAAGGTCAGGTCCATGACTATCGTGCGGTCAATCATGTAAGGTCTTGCTGGCATCAGGGCAGTGGTTATTGCTTGAGAGGGTGATTTCAGTTCCCATCATGGGATGCTTTGCCCACTGGGTCTTTGCCTGAGTTAAAAGATACGCTGGAAAGAACGTAATCAATTAAAAAGTACAGACTGAGGTCAAAATGGAGGGTGTTGAGTCCTCTTTCAAAAACATTTGAACAGCTGGAAAGATGTCCATCTATCTCTTATTATGTTTCTCTCCAATGAGAGCAAATCCTACTGAGCCACAAAGGCAGATGGTCCATTGATGCCTTTGTAACTTGGGGTTGATGTTCCAGGGGTAGAGAAAAAAAAGAGAGAGAGGGAGAAGCCTATGTTCAAAATCAATACATTGAACTCTAGAGATGTTTTAACTCAGTATCATGTTTGAGAAGGGAAACACTCAGGAATAAGAAAATAGCATAGTTGTAATTTTGAACCATAACACAGCATCAGCTACATTTTGCCTTCCTTTGAGATACTCAGATGAAAGGCAGGCTTGCATGAATGCAAAGTAGTATTATCTATCTTCTCTTTGAGGCTGCATTCGGTAATCATTCTCATTTAAGTTACCCTTACTGTTCTACGCATGGTTATGCTCCTAGCTCAGGAGGAAAGCAATTTTTATCGTAAAAGCCACCCTATTTCAGAGTCCGGTAAAATTTAAAGCCACAAGAAAGTGGATTATATCTGACAAGAGTTAAGGCTTCTGAGCAAAAATGCATACATGCTGCAGAATTCAATTAAGCCTGCTTTTATAAACTCTGGCTCCTAAATTCCCCGGGATAGTTATCTATGTAAAAAAGCCTCATGTGCTCAAGGCTTCTGTTGCAAGTCACTGGGACATGAGAGGTGAAAGAACTCCAGAAGGCGCCACTTGCGTCCTCCCCGTGTGCCATATGCACAGCCTTCCATGCGCAGGCGAGCTTGAAGGGGGGAGACTAAAGAGAAGGACATCAATAAGGAGGCTATTCCAGGGATGCAGGGAGAAGTAATAAAATCCTGAATGTAGCCGGTAGCTGTGAGGATGAAGATGAGCAATCAGTGCTGCAAAACCATTAGAAGGTAAGAATCAGCAACACTTTGTGGGTAATGAGGATTCTGTTCCCACGCTGGGACCTGAAGGAATGGTCTCAGTCACCACATCTTGTCAAAATCATTGTGTTCTTCCCTCACTTTTTTTTTAATGTTTTTTTTAATTTATTGCTAGGAGAGAGAGAGAGAGAGACAGCGTGAGCGGGGGAGGGTCAGAGAGAGAGGGAGTCACAGACTGAAACAGGCTCCAGGCTCTGAGCTGGCAGTCAGCACAGAGCCCGACGCGGGGCTCGAACCCACGAACCGCGAGATCATGGCCTAGGCGAAAGTCGGACGCTCAACCGACTAAGCCACCCAGGCACCCCTGTGTTCTTCCCTCACTTGCAAGTAAGTTGTCCTATCCAGGTGAGTTCTTATGATCACAAACATTAGCACAGAGCCAGCTATTTGCCCCTTTTCGAATGCAATTGGTTTATTAAGGCCTGCAGGCTCATAGCTGCCTCGTTCCCAGGCATTTATTTACCAGCAAACGGTTTGGATAATCAACACTAGTCAATGTTTGGGCACCATCAGTTGGCTTATTGAAGAACAAACTTTAAGAAACTTACCAATATTCTCTACGGTGGTGGTGTATCTCCTGGAATATTAATAGATACAGTTTATCTTGGCTTCAAAAAGCATTTGACTCTGTCCTCAGTAACACATGAGAGATAAACAAAGCACACAGAAGCTGCCATGGTAATCGTACATGTCGTGGTCTCTAAGCATAGGCTCCAGAGAAAGAACAGGAACTGAGGCTGATAGAAAGCTCAGGGGCCTCCTGCCCAGCCCTGTGGCCTCACTCAAAGCTACATCAGCCTGGAGGTAGTAGCAACCTTTTCCTAATCGGGCCACTCAAGTGGATGCTTTTCTGAAAATTGTCAGATCCAAGGTATGTTCTTAATGTTCTCAAATGTATACTTAATTTTAGATATGCTAGGGATGGCCCTTGGGCACTCAATTACTTTGGCACTTAGCACAAACAGGAGGAACAGAAGCTGGAAACCGAAGAATACTGGTTCTCCTGGACCACAGTTAACTGGGAGGAAGATGTGGGAGCAGGTAGGGGGAAGCAAAAAGAGAACAGATTAAGTGAGATTTTCAAGGAATGTTACTGCTTTATACAAACATTTTGGTATTCATGTAGCGTCATTAAGGGCCCAAAGCTTATGTAACTCTGAGAACCCTCATTAAGATAAAGAATATAAAATTATAAATGCAAAATTGTTAGGGCCTTCACAGAAACTTGGAATGGGACACTTACAAGTATCTAACTGAAGTTTAAGCCTCAGTAGCTTTCTAATAAATGTGTCCATCATTAACCAGTCCTGGTTTTTTTAACCACCATGGGGCTTGAACTCACTGGCCCAAGATCAAGAGTCCCGAGCTTCACTGACTGAGTCAGCCAGGCACCCCTCTATAAGATTTTAGTTTTCGGATGCACATTTCTGAAATGTCTGATGTTTTCTACATTTTTTTTTTAAGTAAGCTCTAGACCCAACCAGGTGCTTGAACTCATTACCCTGAGATCAAGAGTAAGGTGCTCTACTGACTAAACCAGTCAGGTACCCCCATATCCTGTTCTTTAAAGAACCAGAACCAGTTTTCATCATCAGTGCCTGGCACAGACTGGAAGGAAGAAATGGAGGTAGGGAGACAGTTTATAAACAAAAAACAAACAAAAAGGATGTTTTGTCCCCCGTGATATCAGCAATACCATCTACCTCCAACTTTTTCCTTTTTGAACCCAAATTATTAACTAACCTGATGGCCTACCTTACTCTCCAGATTTACTTCTAAACGACTCATCCGTTTCTTTAGAAAAGAACTCCATAAGGGGCACTGATTTCACAATATAGGAGATACTTAAAAAGGAGAATATAATAAATTAGGGGTGTCAAGTTCAAGTGAATTTATTACAATACCAGACTCTTGCATATGGTGAAAGGTATTCTTATACACTGTTATAAATTGATAGAAATCATTCTGGATATGAACAGAACTATATACATTTTGAATTAAGCCTAGCTTTTGACCCAGCACTTCTTGGAATACACAGCACAGACAGATTTACACGAGTGCTCTAACCAGCCTCCATAGTCACCGCCTCTCAAATCTCTCCATTCCATCAAATAAGAAATGGTGGTTGTGTATGATACAATCCTCTTTTGTCTTCTGTAAATGCAGATTAATGACTCTGGAAGATTCATTGCCTCCAGGTAAACAAATAAATGCCTCATTAGGTCAGCTCAGTGTATTCAATTAAAACTTTTATTTTGGAAGTGAAAATATACACAGACACAAAAAAGAAAACCTGGCAGGAATACTCCGCATCTCTGAAATAGTTACTCGGCTCCCACACTCTATTAATAGAAACATCTGTAAAATAAAGGAACCCTCCTTTACAATGGAGTGGGAGACCTCTGAAAAGGAAGCATTCATGATTGTATCCCTCATTGCAGCCCACATAACCAGCAGTTAGAAGGAAGAACCATTTCAACAAGGGGGAGCACTTTTCACGTAGGGAATGTGTCTCCTGGTGTCTTTAAGAAAGGGAAGATCCTTTTCTGCCCCAGCAACAGTGCCCTAACCACCTTCTGTGGCCACTGAGAAACCAAAACCTCAAACTGTTGCTATTCTCCACTAAACTTTGGTTCAAAACAACCCTCCCCAAATTTCCTCCTAAAACGTAATAAAGGGTGTCGTTCCCTTTGTCGCTTTGGATTTGCCTGTGGCTCACTATAGCCAGCTTAACTGGAATTGCAATTCCTCTGCTATTCCCAAATAAACTCTTTTTTTTTAACTTAAATTAAATTACCATTTGTTCTACTCAACACATTTATCATTGATCCAACCTGTGCTGCATTAGACATTGTTATTTGGGACATGTGAGAGCCCATTTAACCATCAACATAACCTTCTGAATAAGGGCTATTATATTCGACACTCCCATTTTACTGGTGAGGAAAGGGAAAGACTTTAAGGTGTTAGATAACTTGCCCAAGGTCATACAGGTAAAGGTTGGTCAGAATTTAAATGCAGTCTGACTCTGAAGTCTGTGCTCTTACCCACAGTTCTCCATGACCACCTAAAGCTGCCACACTAGGCTCCCAACTCAGCTTCTGGTGTCTACGTGGGTCCCTCTTCAACTCTTTTTCCTCATTTTGGTTGAAAAATCTTTACAAAATTTACAAAATCACTGTCCGCTCACCCCACCCCACCTTGAATTGTTCAATAGCTTTCCACTGCACTTTGCCTAAAGATTCAAAGATCAACCTATCCAGATCAACTAACATTTTTCTCCTTTCTCTCTAAGCTCCAGCCTCATAGCCACGTTTCTGTTCTGGAAAGGAGTTTAGCTGATCCCTCCTTCTCCCCCGATTCAGTTAATTGAGTTCTCCTGGTTCTTCAGATCTGAATTTCCTGACTTCTTTGACGAGGTCAAAATCCCTATTGCAGCCCACCAAATGTAGGGAGTTTTTCTGCCTTTTAGGGGTCATAATTGAGTAGTTTTCATTGTTTTGGTAATGTGTATAAACAAATTTAATGCATTTAAAAATCATGTGAAGATTATGAGGGGTGCCTGGCTGGCTTTGTAGTTGTGTAAGTCGAGCCCCATGTTGGGTGTAGATATTGCAGGATTTTTTACCTCACTAATGGGATTCATTGTCTCACCACGTCGAAGAATGAAGAGGTGGACATATAATGAGCAGCAGGCAAAAGTTTACTGAAGTATAAGATTAGAATGTCAGAATAGCAGGAAAACCCTCTTTATGGAGAGGGTACATTCGAAAGTGAATGCCCACCAACAATAGGCAAGAGTGTTTGTTTTATAAGGTTATGGTCACCCACCCCCTTCCCCTTCCCCTCCTTCTTCTCAGGTCCCACCCTTACTGGCCTGATAACTCTAGGTGCTGGGCTGTCCATTCCTGATTGGCTTGTTTCCATTTTGTATGAAGGTGGTCTATGGCCATACCTTTCCTTGTAGGTCATAGATTTTATGGTCTACTTATTTTTAGTCAAGCCTTTTGTCAGATTCCTGAAGGAAACCTGAGAGGGAGTTGCCTGAGGGGGTTTGCTGTGGTCAGACACTCCCAGCATTGTTCCAAAACCTGTGCTTTTTCCCCACCCTATCCTTTCCCTCTCTTTTCCTATCACATACAGATTACTTAAAAATAAAATTAAAAAAAGAAATAAGATCATATTATTAGTTATTAATAATTGTGTTACTTAATGTCTAGCCTTCCTATCAGGCAGGGTCCTTGTATGCTTTTGTTCACCACTGTATCTCCTGTATTAAGCACATAGTAGCTATACATTTATTGAACAACAATGTTCAATAAATGAATGTGAGATTCAGTTATGAATATTTCTTCAACGAAGGATGAATAGAACTTTAGGCACTGACATGAAAACATTTTAAAAAGCAGTAAACAGTTTTTCTTTTAACTACTAAATGTTCTTAAGAAATTTTACACATAAATGTATGCAAAAGCCTAAAAAAATACAATGAACTTGCATATATTCCTATTTTATGAGAATCCAGGACACAAACACAATGTATTTGTTCAAGATTGCTTATAAATTACCATCACTCCAAGCTGAACAAAAGTATTTGGCTTTTTGCTTCATTCAAGAACTCAATATTATTATTTCCAATTATGCTCAAATATTTTTAAAAAATTAATGTTTATTTATTTTTGAGAGATAAGCCACCCAGGCACCACTATGCTCAAATATTTTAAATTGTCCCAATCCTCTTTAAACACAGGACGTCAGTTAACCTGATTTTTTTTAAGTTTTTATTTTGAGAGAGAGAGACAGACAGAAAGAAAGAGAGGGAGAAAGAGACAATCCCAATACTGAATACACAGTCAGTGCAGAGCCCGATGCGGGGCTCAAACTCATGAACCCTGAGATCATGAGCCAAAGTTGGATACTTAACTGACTGAGCCACCCAGGTGGCCCCTAACTTTTTTTTTTTTGGTTGGTGCAATTCTTTCAGAAATTATATTCCCCCAAATCATGAGAGGTCTAAGAATTTCTAAATCATAATCTCAACACACAGTCCATCTATGAATACAGAGATTATAGATTGCACCTTGTCCAAGATGAGATATTTCAGTATCTGGGTTTGTACTTAATTTAGAATTTAGTAACATTACCTCCATTTACACTGGGAAAAGAAAGATGATTCATTCAAATACTTTATATCTATTATATATTATGTAAACCTTAACTAGTAAATATTTACTGGTTGTTCTCTATGAGCCAAGAAAAAGTACTTATCAATCAAAACCTCCATCTGTCCTCCCAGATGATCTAGATTCTAAATACTTGCTTTCCTCTTTGGCACTTTGGGGATTGCTCAGTCCTCAGCTATACTTCTTATGTACTCCTGGGTTCCTTTTATTTACATTCTATGTTCATGTATTTCTTTCCTGTGAGCAAGCTGTCACTTTCATTCTTTATCATTTTGGGGCACACAGTGTGATGTAGGAAAACAAAACAAAGACACAAAGCTGAGTTTGTAACCTGACAGAGGAAGGTCTGAAACCCACAATCACTCGTTCTTTTTATTATTATTTTTTTTTGTTTAAGAGAGAGACAGAGTGCAAGAGGGAGAGGTGCAGAGAGAGAGGGAGACACAATCTGAAGCAGGCTCCAGGCTCTGAGCTCAAACCCACAAACTGTGAGATCATGACCTTAACAAAAATCAGATGCTTAACCGAGTAAGCCACCCAGGTGCCAGCCACAATCACTTCTTCTTAACTTAGGAAATTCCTTCACTTCATATTTCTGATCCCCCACAGTTTGACAGGGAGGAGCAATCTGCGGAGGAGCCATTTTTCACACTAATTTCAAAGAATCTCGACCTTGCCTGGGAGTTAGTAGATTAGGGGTTTGTGGAGTAGAATAAAGCTCACCTCGACTTGATTTCTGGTTCTCTCATTTGCTGGTTATATCATCCAGCAAGTTACCAATATAATTTTATACATGCCTGTATCACCCATAAAGTGGAGGATGAAAAAATGACTGTGAACTTTTAAACCTAAAATTTGGTACATAACGAACACTCAATAGGCTTTAAAAACTACTCTTCATAGTCGTTGGCAGATAGGAAGGTGCTGGTTACAAGTGCAGATGGAAAGCTGGAGCTGTGATTGGTTGAGCAGCTTGCTTAAGAAATTAAATGTACCTGGAACACGAGGACGGTTTTACTTCTTCAAACCACCAGTCTCACCCTGGAATTCTATTGTTTCCACAAAGTGCACTGTTAAAGGCCTTCACACATTCCATTCAGAAGTCTCTAGCAGCTTTTGTTTCTGCCTTGAATTTTTCTGGAGTTCAGTTTCCTAAAGTCTCCTGAACTACTCCGTAGTTGACTATGTTAAAAAGCTCACAGAAAGTGGGTAGGGATGGTATTATTAATTAATTCATAAAAGAGTCAACCCATGAATAACACAATCAGCGTTCACAAATTGTGGGGGAGGGGGGAGGGGAGGAGAAAAGAAGACCGCCTTTGGGTAACCGGAAGTGGGAGGAGACTTTTAAAAGAGTAATCTTGGGCCCAGGGTCATTTAAGAAGTGAGGATTTATTTTTGTCAACCTTGGCTTCTCTTTGGATATGGAGAAGGCAAAAGGCAAAAAAGTGAGTACAATTTTACCGGGTTTGTTTCTGTCTGTCTTTGAGAGTCTCCTCATATATTTCTCCTGCTAAGCATGTTTGATTCTAATTATGAGGAGAAAAGAATGCGCCTTAGAATGTTCTCGTTAAAAAAAAAGCAAAAAAAAAAAAGTTCTAAACAATGATTGCAGCCTGGTATTTTGGGGTTGAGGAGACAGTAAGAAACGGGGTTTCCTGTTTGGGTTTTGAAAAGATGCTTTATCCTTTCCGACAGACTGTCAGGTTACCAGGACTGGAGGGAAGTGGTAACCGGAGGAAACGGAGGGTGAGGGGTAAACTTCAGGGAGAGGTCATTGACACCTGAGGTTGGGAGAGAAGTAGGTTTTTTAATTTGCCTTCAACAGACATCAGTCCTAAACCGAAAGTGCTGGGTCTGAACTCGTCTTTTCCCAGGGTCGCTGGGGCTAGCGGATAATCAGAAGCCAGATATACTGACAAGGACCGCAGACAGAAATTAGAGGTAGAGAGGTTTAGGACTTCCCAGAAGAATCGAACTTCCGTGCTCGGGAAACCTGAGCACTCTCTAGAGTCTCATTCTTTGGAACCATCATTTTTGCCCTTGCCATTTTGAGAGAGGTTTGTGAGGCCCCAGAATGAGTAGTGGAGGTAAGACTGTGCCAATGCAAAATTTGAATATGAATGTTAAGTTTCTATAGAGATGCAAAATAGTATACAAATGTTAATTTGTCCTGTACTCCCTCCCACCTTGGGGATACTGGAGAAGATTTAGATTTAGGAGCAAAATTTTGGCTTTCTTGCCAATGTGAAGGGCCTACCTGTGCGTCCTAAGTTACGCAGCCTCAACTCTGCATCTGAAAAAGTAATAAATTGTCACCAACTTGCTGAGGAGTGAATGAAAGAAAACAAAAAATTTGTCAGCACCTTAAGTAGAGGCTCAACAAATTTTAGTTTCTCTATCAAATCACTTTATTGCCCGTTTTCTTGTTTCATTTGGTTCAATTAGCCAGTATTTACTGAGTGCCTATGACGAAAGGGAAAAAAATTCTGCCCTTATAGAGGTAATCAAATGGAGTAACAGGCATTGGCCAAATCACACAAGCAAGTTTAAAACTGCAACTGATGAGTGGGAGAAATGAGGCATTGCTACAAGATTTGATTTGGTCTGAAAAGATTAAAAGGGTTGCCAGAGGAATACTCTGAGGAAGTGAGATTCTGAAAAAGAATAAAGATTTAAGATTTAAGAATGTGAATAGAAGACTGGGGTGGAGTGAGTGATATACCATCAGGCCACAGTTAGCAGCCCTGAAAGGAATTCTCTGGCCCTTGGGGCAATGGAGAGGCTGATAGGCTGAATTAAATACATTTGTATACCTTCAGGCAAAACACAGAAACCACTGAATGAGTATATAGAATCCTGGCAATCTAGGGGAAACTGTTCTTTGGAAGAGGTTGAGAATACAGGAATGGGGGAAGAAGATCTTCAGGTGAGAGAGAAGGGGGTATGGTGTGTGATACCAGGGCTGCCCACCCCTCTCCCAGTAAAGAGCCTAGTTTCTTCTACTTTTGTTTGAATCTGTATTTTCTGTCTCTTAACATTTTCAAGTTGGCCCCTATTTCCCCGTCATTACTTCTCTATGTTGTAAGTAAACCTGGGTATTAAGAGGATTTCCCAGAGGAGAATCCCAACGTGTGCAAATGAATGCCTCGGTGCCACGGATGTGATCAGTCTTGAGGCAGGTAGTGTATACGGTGGGTCGGGCACCTGAGGGAAAACTGACTGGGTCCTCTGTCCCCAGCAGAACTCCACAAAGAAGTCAGGGGAAGACTCTTTGGCTCGCAAATCTCCACCTGTGTCAAGAGAAGCAGCAGAGAAACTGCAAGCTTCTGGTGAACCAAAGTTACAAAGAACCCCAGGGAAAGGGACCAAACGAAAAAGATCTATGAAAGAAGACAAAGGTAAGAAGGCCACAAGTTCTCAAATCTCACCACCTCGGGTTTAAGAAGACCAAGGAACTTTTCTGAAAGAGTAGAAAAAGTAGGAGAGAAAGCTGGTCCTATATTCTGAAAACCTTCCTCTTCCTTTGAGACCCAGCTTAAGAGTTGTCTCCCTGAAGCCTTCTTTCAGGCATCTCTGTTAAAACTGGTGTCTCAGTTGGTTAAACGTCTGACTTCGACTCAGGTTATGGTCTCACGGTTCGTGGGGTTGAGCCCCGTGTCAGGCTCTGTGCTGACAGCCCAGCCTGGAGCCTGCTTTGGATTCTGTGTCCCCCTCTCTCTCTGACCCTGCCCTGCTCACGCTGTCTCTCTCTCAGAAATAAATAAAACATTTAAAAAGTTTTTTTTAATAAAAAAAATAAAACTGGTGTCTTCAGATCTCCAAACTCCAACAACTGTAATTGTTTCCAATCATCATTTTGCCCTCACTGGCTACTTGGTGTTAAGGATCTCAGTGTGCAGTGATTTAGGGACAAACTGCTATAAATTTAAATCCACTTGAAACTCCACTTCCTTATCTTTCTTTCTTTTTAGTTTATTAAAGACTTATTTACTTAAGTTATCTCTACACCCAACATGGGCTCGAACTCATGACCCCAAGATCAAGAGTTGCATGCTCTACCAACTGAGACAGCTAGGCACCCCTCCACTTCCTTTACTAAGAATTGAGGACAAGATTTTGCCGGCTCAGATGGGATGGGGTGAAGGCTTGTTTGTAGTTTACATGAAATGATTAGAATTCCCTTTTGTGTAGCCTTCTAGTTGTCTGTTCTAGGGGTGTGTTCTGGAAGTCTCTCCTAAACAGTGGGAGTGTGTGGGAAACCTGTGTGCAGTGAGACCAGATGGAATGAGTGGTTGTGTGGAGCACTGCTGGGTGGTTTATATTGTTCTTTGGAGAGAGGACAAGGCACCACTGATGATTGACAATGTGAGGTTGAAAATTCCAATCATTCCCCTGGAATGGAAATGTGATCTCTAGTACAATTTCCTTGGAGTCTGGGTTAAGACACCCAGAAGGAGCAAGTGGGAAGTTTCAGAAAGTAAAAACGAGATTCAGAAGAATGACACGAATCATGAGTTTGAGGTTCTGTCCCTGGAAGGTTATGGCGTCTTCTTTGGCAAGTCATTGAACTATATGATGAGGATTGGACTGTGAGAACTAAGTTATACGTTGACATTTTATTTATTTTTAAAATTTTTATGTATTTTGAGAGAGAGAGAATGTGAGTGGGGGAGGAGCAGAGAGAGATGGAGAGAGCGAATCCCAAGCAGGCTCTGTGCTGACAGCCCACTCTGGGCTCAAACCCTGAGAGCTATGAGATTATGACCTGAGATGGACACTTAACCAGCTGAGCCTCCCAGGAAGGAGTCCCTGTACTTGGACATTCTAGAAGGCTACACAAAAGTGGGTTCTTACTGATTTTACGCCATTCCCCTCCCAACTTCCTGTTCAGAAAAGACAGCACAAGACAGTGGAAGAGTAAGACTTCGGAAGAAAATCCCTATTCCTCCACTACCTTCCACACTGCCGCCAGCCAACCTCCTTCATAGAGACGTCCTGCGGGCCTGGTGCCAGCAGCTAAAGCTGAGCACCAAAGGCCAGGTGAGGGCCCCGGGTGGGAGGCATTGCTCCTGGGAGGAGGGGTAGGAATCTTACTTGATGGTTAACACATTTTTCTCCTGTCTTAGAAATTAGATGCATACAGGCGGCTGTGTGAATTTGCTTACCCTA
The DNA here is from genome assembly GCF_008692635.1 of Crocuta crocuta. NCBI lineage: Eukaryota > Metazoa > Chordata > Mammalia > Carnivora > Hyaenidae > Crocuta > Crocuta crocuta. The sequence goes on from NW_027531334.1 coordinate 6,043,883, forward strand.
ACCAAATGGTAAGTGATTTGTATGGATTTGACCCAGGAGAAGGTTAAATTCTCATTCTAATTACCTATTTTAGCATCAAAAAGTCAGTGGAGGGGTTGTCTCAGCCCCTCCTTCTCGCCCCACTCCTCCCCCCCCATGAGGAGGAACAGCACCCCGTCCCCACTTCTCACCAACTGTGCACAGTCCCCACTTCTCACCAACTGTGCACAGAGTTAATAAAAATGAGGCTGAACTTTTAGTTTTTAAGGAAAACAATGTTATTTTATTTTTTAAATTAATTTTCAACTTCCCTAACTTCTGACAGCAACTTAACCTTCCCAACCCTCTTTGTAGAAGAACATTCCCCTCACTGCACAGGAGGCCAAGATTCTCACAGCATCACAAAAAAGATTGAAGATGGACAAGGGGGAAATGTCTCTGGAAAACTCCAAGAAAAAGATCTCTTCTCATGGGACGCATCCTCCTGAAGGGGCTGCTTCCCCTGAGGGTGGGGTGCAGGCCCTTGTTGGGTCTGATGCTCCCTCAGAGGGAGTCGAAACCGTGGTTGTGACAACTTCAGCCCCAGATGCTGTGTTTGCCTCCTGGTCCAGAATTGCAGCCAGGGCCGGGAAGATGGAGACCGTGGAATCGCCACAGGACTCCTATGGTAAGCCCAATATTGAGATCTGGCTCTGCTCCAGTTGAGGAAAAAATGCCATTGATACTAACCTCCAATCGATTTTAGGGTATTAGGGTCTATCAGAATCACCTGAAGGACTGGTGATTCCTGGCCCCTACCCACAGTTTCTGTTTCAGATCTGTGGTAGGGCCTGAGAATTTTTCATTTGTTTCCTTTTTAAGTAAAAAAAATTTTTTGTTTTGCTTTTTAAAAAGTGTTTGTTTATTCTTAGGAGAGAGAGCGACAGAGCATGAGCAGGGAAGGGGCGGGGAGACACAGAATCCGAAGAAGCCTCTAGGCTCTGAGCTGTCTGCACAGATCCCATTGCGGGGCTCGAATTCAAGACCCATGAGATCATGACCTGAGCTGAAGTCAAATGCTTAACTGACTGGGCCACACGGGCACCCCCAAAAAGATTTTTTTTAAATATTTATTTTTGAGAGAGAAAGACAGCGTGAGTAGGGGAGGGGCAGAGAGGGAGACAGAATCAAAAGCAGGCTCCAAGGAAGTCCAGATGCTTAACTGAGCCACTCAGGCACTCCAGGAATTTTCATTTCTAACAATCTTTTATCCAGTGCTGGTGATGCTAGTCTGGGGACTGCACTTTGAAAATCACTACTGCAAATTATTGATATCATCAGAAGGAGGTGGCAATCTGTTTGCCTTTATTTCTTTCCCCTTTTTTATGGACTTAAAAAAAGTAAAGGTAGGCTTAAAAATCAGTTGCCTGAGCTTAAGCCCAGGATCTTCTAGCATCTGTTAAGTGAATGACATTAACAAGTTGTCTAATATAGTTCCGAATTTTCTCATTGTAAAATAGGTTAATAATTTTACCTACCTCATAATATAAGAATTAACAGGACATAAAACTAAGGAAGACTATAAACTGGTTAGCACAATACAATGCCCGTTGACCCCTAAGTCTATGTCATGAAGGCCAGACTGTTCTGGTTTAGTCTTTCTGTTGAAGGAAACCAGAATATGTCACACCAAATCATACCTATTCTAAATTGTTTGAAAATTTATAGTTAAAACTTCTTTTGAGCTGATGGCAATTAAAGAGCAGTAAACCCAGAACAACGTCATTTTTCACTACTTAACTACAGATTATAAATTCTCTTTTTGCTGGAGACAATCAACTGAGAAACCTGCAAACAAAACTTCTTAGTTCTCTCCTATAGATTTAGCTTAACCACTGTCTGCCCTCCTCTCCCTCCCAGCTTAAAACTGCGTTCTTATGTCCTGTCCTTTCTTTGCAAGTTCATTATTGTATGTAAAAGATGTTATATGAGCTTGACTTCTAAGCTGCCATTTTGAGTTTGTTTTGTTGGTGGTTTTTTCCAAGTGATCTGTGCCCTACACATTAATAAACTGATTTTCTCTGGTAGATCTTTCGTTAAGGAGTTCCCCCTTCCCCCTAAAAAAAAAAAAAGTCCCTATTGCAAACCTAGGATGGAGAGAGGGAAACTTTTGCCACCTTGGGACTATCATTTACCCATTTGGAGTTATACCCCTTCCAAGTATACTTTTAGGTGGTTTTTGTTTGTTTTAAGCTGTAGCAGGAACTGTTTTGCATGATTTTCTAAAAGGAGGCAGGACAGAGCAGGTTAAGCTAGGATTCATATTTTGGAGCTGGCACTTGAGAAAAGTAGAAGACACCAAGACCGTGATACATTCTCGACCAAAAGGACATTAGAATTTGGCTCTGCGGTGTTCATCCTTCCTTCTCTCCCTCCCCAGGTGTCCGGTGGTGCGTGGTCCATGGGAGAAGTCTGCCTGCAGACACAGACGGTTGGGTTCACCTACAGTTTCACGCAGGGCAAGCCTGGGTGCCCGAAAAACGGGGGAGAGTGTGTGCTCTCTTCCTGCTACCTGCCTGCAATTTTCCACCCCCACACCTGGAGGACAACATGCTGTGCCCCAAGTGTGTTCGGAGGTAATTACCTGGGGGTTTTCTTCCAATTAAAACTGGACCCCTGGTTTTTAGTTGGGGGGGTGGACAGGAGACCTATGTTAATCCCAAGTAGTCCTGTATTTCATGCACAAGTTGTCAGTAGAGTTCTAAGAAAATTTTACTCAGGTTAAGTGTATTCCTAGGAAAAAGAGCATATATAGGTCGGGGTTTCATGCTTTTACCTAGAGACCCACTCATAATAATGGAGAAACAAATAAAGATTACTTACTGTATTATAGGTATATGCGCTTCAGAGAAATAATGACTAACAAAACAGCAACAAAACCCTTTAAGTAGACTGCAGTCTAATGAAGATGACTGGTATGTAAACAGCTGTAAAAACCATGTGATGACTTGTATCAAAGAAGAGGTTTCTTAAAAGGAAGAATTGCCTAGATGGAAAGCAGGAGAAAACTTAATTTTTCAGGATAGGGATCAATGCCAAAGCTGAAAGATCTTAGGCCAAAGTAGAAATTTTAAGTATTTTAATGTGACAGGTTATGGGAAAAAATGAGTCTACTTTCTCACCTTACAAAATGGGTGTAATAATGCCTATCTGAAGTATTGTGGAGATTAGATGAGTTAATAAATATAAAGTTCTTGGCGCTGTGTCTGACGTATGCAAGTATTCAAACTATGGGTATTAATTAGGCCAGCAAGTGGAATTCCTTTCAGCAAAGTCATAAAGATGAAAACATGCAATGCATGCAAAAAAAACCAAAAACAAAACAGTTTTGGCTCAAATTGAACATTATAGATTTTAAGTAATATCATTAGTTTGGGATCTAATTATATAGTAAACTTTGGATGTTTACAATTTACCCAATAGCCAATGGTCTTTCATAAGATGTCATTAGTTATATGATGTAATCAATGCAATATCTTCGTAATCACTAAAGCAACAATTCTTTTTTTCCCATATAATATTTATTTTTTACAAATAGTTTATTGTCAAATTAGTTTCCACATAACACCCAGTGCTCATCCCCACAAGTGCCCTCCTCCATGCCCATCCCCCCCTCCCCCCCACATCCATCAGTCCTCAGTTTTTGTCAGCATTCAAGAGTCTCTCATGGTTTGCCTCTCTCCCTTTCCCCCACCATTTCCGCCCTTCTTCTCCCCCTTGTTCCTCCGTCAAGTTCCTCCTAATCCTCCTATACGTGCAAACATATGATATTTGTCCTTCTCTGCCTGACTTATTTCGCTCAGCATAACAGCCTCAAGGTCCATCCATGTTGCCACACATGGCCAGATTTCATTGTTTCTCATTGCCATGTAGTATTCCATGGTATAGATAAACCACATCTTCTTGATCCATTCATCTGTTGATGGACACTTAGGCTCTTTCCATGTTTTAGCTATTGTGGAGAGTGCTCTAAAGCAACAATTCTGAAGAGAACAGAAGGAAGGCTATCTCTGTAATTTAAATTCTAAGACAATTGAAATCAACATATTAAACGGCTGATGAGGAGTAGCCCTGTGGGGGAAGGGATCTGGTCAGTTTGTTACTTCTGTGTAAACTAGGGTAGCTAATTCATTAAGATGCTGTTTCTAAATAAGGGTGGGAAATATTTTTATTAATAAGCACTGCAATTGACAAATGCGGGTGGGGTCAAGTGTGGTGAGTACTGTTTTACTGTTTCCAAGCAGCAGCTGAAGCACTGGCTCAGGAAGGGGCCACTCCTCCATTGAAGTCCTTCATGTCCATAACTTTACACATGGGCTTCACTTTCTGGGCCTCAGTTTCCACATCTCTAGTGTGAGGAGCTATTGGGAGAGGAAGGTGTACAAAAGTCACCTACAGTATTAAAATGGAGAAGTCCCCAAGAAGTTTACATGCCTCTTAAGAAACTTCATTCCTGGGGCACCTGGGTGGCTTAGTCGGTTAAGCGTCCGACTTTCGCTTGGGTCACGATCTCGCGGTTCGTGGGTTCGAGCCCCGCGTCGGGCTCTGTGCTGACTGCCAGCTCAGAGCCTGGAGCCTGTTTCAGTCTGTGACTCCCTCTCTCTCTGACCCTCCCCTGCTCATGCTGTCTCTCTCTTTCCTAGAAATAAATAAAAAAAAAAATTAAAAAAAAAAAAAAAAGAAACTTCATTCCTAAAGACCATTGTATTTAGTTTTATAGAGAACCCATTGAGGAATCTTTTAATTGCAGTTTTAAAGAAAAGGGTACATATGCAAACTTTTGCAAACAATATCAAGGGTTAGAGTGAGGGATGAGGAATCTGGTGGGGTGCAGCTCTCTCCTTAGGAATGGGACACTGAAGGGTTTGAAGCAGGTAAATGTATTGAGGCTTACATTGCTAAGGAGAGAAGGGAGTGAGATCTGTTAGAAAAGTCTTGTAGGAAAGTTTTTGATCTGTTTTAAGGGCCTAGCATCTTTTTTTTTTTCATCATATTTATTTTGGGGAGACAGAGTACAAGCAGGGGAGGGGAAGAGAAAGACAGTATCTGAAGCAGGCTCCAGGCTCTGAGCCATCAGCACAGAGACCAACGCGGGGCTCGAACCCAGGAAGCATGAGATCATGACCTGAGCTGAAGTCAGATGCTTAACCGACTAAGCCACCCTGGTGCCTCAAGGGCCTAGCATCTTTTAGAGGTGGCAAAACAGAATCTGGTTTTTAAGAAATATCAAATGAAGCTGAAGAAGGTACAAAGATCTACTTGCTTGGCCAATAGGAGATTCAAAGCAGTAAAGGATACAGGTGTTTTGGTGATGCTGGACTCTGAGGAGCAGAGACGAGAGAGGACGATGGGAGGTGTTCTCTGAGAACATGATTGGAGAGGTGCAGCAATAAGATGCTTCAAGGGATTTTCCATCGGTGCTGTATTGCAAGGGAGAGCCTAGGTGGGCTTCTGGGCTTAGTTTGCGAGAGGGTTTGTCAGAGAGGAAGGGTGGAAAGAAGGTGATCCCTCTGAATGGAGGGAATTGGTATAGCCCACACTTGCCTCACAAGAGATCCTCTCCCCGCTCCTATGTTGGCCTGCAGGGGTCTATTTTTGGTGTCAGGATTACTGAACACCAGGGGTCTTGGATGGCTAGCTGAGCACAGAAGAGGGTGGGAGCCCCTGGGGCCTGGCACAGTTATTATCTCCCACAGGAGGACATATATGAGCATGTACTTGTCTTTTCTGTCATCTGGCTGTCCTGCTTCCTGCCACAATTGCCGCTGCCAGGCAAGTTAAATAAAATTGAGGTCACTTTGCAGAGTCCTTTCATGATCTACTGAGGCCGCCGGGCAAATGATAAAAGATCCCTGTGGAGCCTCTCCTGCCCATGGGCTGCACAGGATAGGAACATATTACACATAACTTGGCTGATTGTCCCACCTTGGTGACACGGTCACATGCTTTCCACCCACAATCCTGCAGTTTAAGAACAATTTTACTGGCATTCCGCCGGTGGGTTTCCTGGCTGTTTTCAAGCATATTACTTAATGTGTCTTCTTGAATCTCATCTTTTTAAAAAACAAGCATTTTGTTTGCTTTATAGGAATAAGGTGTTAATGAAAAGCCTCCAATGAGATCACGATGCCAGAAAAAGGGAGATGACTTGAGTATAATTGATGGTAGAAAGGGAACTACAGCTACCATCGGTGGTGCCACTGACAGCTGGTCTGGAAGCCGCTCCACCCTCTGTGCGCCATGCTTCCTACTGACAGCACACACAGCCTGGTGGGTCGCAACCGTTACCCTCAGACTCCAAACAGGGCCTGCTTTCCCTTTGGTTTAAAATACGTAAGTTTGAAGTCAAGAAACTGAGGTTAGCAGGCTCTAGAAGAGTCCCGAGAGTGGAAATCCAGCATTGGAAGCACACCTGTTCTCCAGCCCTCGCCTCCTCCCCTCCACGAGCCTCCGCTCAGGCTCCCGCTTTAAAAGAACTGTTAAGGTCACTTCTATTTTAGAAGGGTAAGTAAACATTGGGTAGTACGATTATTGACTTTTTCGCCTTAATACTTTGAAGGAACTTGGGGTATGATCTTGAGGTATGGGAGGAGCCAGGGGAAAAGAAAATTTCTAATTTCCCACCCAGAAACTGAAGTAGCAGATCTGTCCGCCCATAAGCTCACAAGCAATGTATGTGCGCGAGGTATGAGGTCCAATGGAAATGATGATAGGAGGAATCCGGACCCCGGCCTCCGAAGGGATGTGGACACACAAGACTCCCAGGAGCTGGTGTTGGAGAAGCTGAGCTTCGAAGTCAGAGGTTTGGCCAAGACGTCGCTGGTTGAGGCAAATGGATCTGCGTGAAGAAAGTCTGTGAACTCCTCGCCAGAAAGCAAAATCAGAAGTGGTAACATCTCCAGGGATCTCAGCCCTAAGGAGAAGATGGGGAAAATTTTTAAATACTAAGTCACTGAATTGGAATTACTGTACCTGATCATATGCCTCAAAATGTAGATTTTACAAAGTAGGGCTTGCACACAAAAATTGGTTATGTCCCCTTGACCAAGTATTCGGACATAACCACCAAGAGTGACACAAATAGAAAATATGTTTTCTGGTGGAATGTAATCACTGATGCTATTCTTAGCAAAAAGAATAGAATATACTCATACAGGAGCTGATCATACCTGACATTAAGTGAGCTTACCTTGTTTTGGATGGCAGTTCCTCAGGCTTATCCTATGCAAAAACCCATCAAGCTATGTACTTGTGTATATTTTACCATACGTAAGCCATATATTGGTTTTTTTTAAACTGCCCTGGTTTGAATGATAAGTTATATAGTTCCTCTAGTTAGAAGGGTGTTGGTGGGAATAATGGGAAATTTGAATTTAGGGTAGGGATTAGACGATGTTAACAGCAAAGTTAATGTCTTGATTGTCATAGCCACAGAATTTGCATTTAACACCTAGTTAATGAGAGAATACACGGGTGTTCTACCACCTTTTATATCTGAAAACTTTTAAATAACCTAAAATAGTTACATATATGAAGAGATCCTTTTGAAATACAAGTCAGCTCATGATCCCCTGTTTAAAACCCTGTGGGTCCTGTTTCATTCAGAGGAAAAACCAAAGTCCTTGTTAATTCCTCCAGAGCTTTACTTCATTGTCTCCTACCCTGTGCCTCTCACCTCTGACCTCATCTCCAGCATACCCTGCCTTTGCTTTCCTTGATCGCTTTCCTTGATCTTGTCACTGGCTGGAATGATCTTTCCCCAGAAGTTAATATGGTAAACCTGATTAACTTTTTAAGTCTTCCTTCAAATGTCACTTGGTCCAAAAAAGGGGTACTCTGAATCCCTTTTTAAAATCACAAGCCGTTCTTCAACTTCTGCCAGCACCATTTAGCCTCCTCACCCTGCTCCAGTTCTTTACTTTTCTATAACATTTATCTCCTCTAATATAATCTATAGTTTGTTATTGTCTCCCACTAATAGTATAAAAGAATTTGTCAAATTTTGTGCACTTAGGTATCACAGCTACCTAAACAACCTGACATACAGTTGGTGCTCAATAAATGTTTGTTCAATGTAGGATAAGTGGAAAGGTTTGAAGTAACTGTAAAAGGAAATGGATTACAAGTTACCTAGGAGTCCGTATTAAAAAACGGTCTCCGTACTCTAAAGTATTACTACATACTCACTGTCTAATTGTACCCAATATTCTCTGGGAAAATAATTTTTTGCTTTCGCTTCTTGAGAAGAAAAATGTTATGTTGTGTTTGGCACCCAGAATTTTGTTTCCTGTTATTTTTTATTTAAAAAAATTTTAACGTTTATTCATTTTTGAGAAACAGTGGCGGTGGGGGAGTGGTGTAGAGAGAGGAAGACACAGAATATGAAGCCAGCTACAGGCTCTGAACTGTCAGCACAGAACCCAACGTGAGGCTCAAACCCACGAACCAAGAGATCCTGACCCATGTGGAAGTTTCATGCTTAACTGACAGCCACACAGGCACCCCTCTATTCTGTTTTAGAAGGTTTCTTAGAGGCACCTGGGTCATTTAGTTAGGCGTCCAACTTCGGTTCAGGTCATTATCTCACTGTTCTGTGAGTTTGAGCCCCACATCCAGGCTTTCTGCTGTCGGCACAGAGCCTGCTTTAGATCCTGTCCCCCTTTTTTCTGCCCAACTCACTATCAAAAATAAATGTTTAAGAAAAGATCTTTGTACTATTTTAGAAGGTCTCTAGCAAAAACTACTTAGCAGGAAGTTTGGTCTTTTTTTTTTTCCCCAACACCCCATCTTCCTGTTTTAGAATGTGAAGTCCAGCGGTATTAAAAACAATAGTAATCACCCAGTATTTCAATCACCATTTCCTGAAGGATAAGAACATTGTTGAAACTACAATGTTTTGAAGGATGAGAAAGGAGAACTTTAGTACTGGGCTGAAACGGAGTAGGGGGAGATACTGCTGGCTTACAGAAAATGACACCACTGGGCCCAGAAGACACTCCTCATTAGTAAGATTAGCTTGGGCTATCTTGCTTCTGACTATGGCATACCTATATTGGAAGCCCTGGAGGAAGTAAATTATTCCAAGTGGTAATCTAAATCCATTACCTAAGGGATTATTTCCCTGAGAAAGTTTTGAGCTGACATCCGATTGAAGGGCAAGTAAGTGTTAAGTTGGAAAGGAGAGGAAAGGAATTCTTTCTGGTAGGAATGGCATGTGAGGATCCTGAGGTGAGTAGCAAAGAAACCAAAGGGCCAGTAATGTTGGGAGTTCAGAACCTGGGAACACAGATCTAGGTTGAGACTGGAAAGGAATGGAGGCCAAGGCAACAGAAGACCTTTGTTTTGCCTTTATCTTAAAGAACACAAGCCTTGGGGCACCTGGCTGGGTTAGGTTCTTGATCTTGACCCAGGGTTGTGAGTTTAAGCATCACTGTTGGATGTAGAGAATAAAATCTTTAAAAACAGCCAAGAGCCTTTATATAAGTTTAACAGGCTGGGCTGAACTGTCCAATTTTCGTTTTGAAGAGATGATTTGCCTCTAGTGTAGAGAACATGGAAGGCAGAGGGTGTGTTACAGAGGAGACCAATTATTTCTAGTGAGAAATTTTGGCAGCTTTGACTGGTGGGTGGTGGAGGTAGATGGAGGTAAGCTTGACTTAATGACTGGATTTTGAGAGCTGGATAATGCAGGAAGAGCAACAAAAAGTGATTCTAAAGCTGATGTCTATCAGTAAGTTATCACATTCTTTGTTCACTTTTTTATTCCATTCCTTCATCATCATTTCAAAACTTACCAAACTGTACTTAGAATCTGTACATTTCACTAGAAGTCCTACCTGAATTAAAGTTTGGAGATCAAAATGGAAATGGTGTCATGACTCTACTCAGGATTTTGTACAGAGAAATCAGAGTTGGGATGGATGACAGAGGGAGACCAGGATATATCAAGGTAATTTGTAACACTAAGGCTTATAAAAGATGGACAGAGACTGGATGATGAATTCCTCAGTATTCCAGGACTAATGCAGCCCTAATGCTGGAAAACAGGTCAGAACTTTACATTCTGCTCTTCAGTAAAACTTTTCATACAGGGCGCCTGGGTGGCTCAATGGTTTAAGCATCTGACTTGAGCTCAGGTCATGACTTCACAGTGAGTTCCGAGTCCTGCAACAAGGCTCTGTTGTCAGCACAGAGCCCACTTCAGATTCTCTGACTCCCTTTCTCTCTGCCCCTTCCCAGTTCACTCCTCTCTCAGAAATGAATAAACATTAACAAAAAAAAAGCTTTTTTTATACATAGTGTTGGAAGTCACTACATTTCTTAAGAACATAAGAGCCAGGCGTGCTTGGGTGGCTCAGTCAGTTAAGAACACAAGAGCCCTAAACTTAAGGGGTAGCAAGATAAAAGTTCAACTTCCCATCCTTGAGGCTCAGTTTACTAGGTTTTCTAAATGAATATAGTAAACCACCCTTGCAGGAGGACTAGATTCAAGAACATCGTGTGTCAAACAATTGCAGTGTTAGGCAAGTGATAAATATTCATCCAAGAATAATTGCTGTAATTCATATTATGTTCTATTATGTCTTTCTATCTCTGTTTCCTGAACTGAGGTTATCTGTGATTACCAGGCACTTATTAGCCATTTTGGTAACTGGCGCTGGGAATTTATTTAATCTCATTAGCCTGCTGAGGTTTGTTGAAGCATAATTTATATACCGTGAAATTCACCCATTTTAATGTGTAGTCTTAAATTTTTTTTAATGTTTTATTTCTGAGAGAGACAGCACGAGCAAGGCAATGTCAAAGAGACAGAGACACAGAATTTGAAACCGGCTCCAGGCTCTGAGCTAGCTGTCAGCACAGAGCCTGATGCGGGGCTCGAACCCATGAACCGCGAGATCATGACCTGAGCCACCCAGGCACCCCTTAAAAGTAGTCTTAAAAGCTTTGCCAAACTCCTGTAGTCATGTAACTACACAAGATGTAGAACTCTAATCTGTCCAGAAAAATTTCAAGTCAACTGCTACTTCCATACCTGAAAACCAATGATCTATTTTCTGTTCTTATTTTTGTCTTTTCTTAAATGTCTTACATATAGAATAAATCTGAGTTCTTTAGCACAGTACTTTGGAGACTGACTCATGTTTTTGCGTGTATCATTATTTCCTTTTTAGGATGAATAGTATTTCATTGTGCAGATATATCATAGTTGATTTATCTGTTCACCAGTTAAAGAATATTTGTTTTTTTTCTAGGTTTTGGTGATTACAAATTGAGGCTACTATTAACTTTCCCATGTAGTTTTTATGTGAACACTCAAGTTTCACTCATTTGGGATAAATACCCAAGCAGGGAGATTTCTTAGTCATCTGTTAAGTGTGTTTCACTCTACTAGAAACTGCCACATTTCTCCAAAATGGTGGTCACAAAATTCTCACTAGAAATGTATCATATCCAGTTGCTTTCTTCATTGACACTTGATGTGATCAGTTTTTTAAAATCTTAGCCATTGTAATAGGTGAATAATGGTATCTTATTGTATTAATTTACCCTCCATATAGCTTCTGGGTGGAGTGGCTGTTCAAGTACTTTGCCTATTTTTTATTGAATCATTTGTTTTCTTATTGAATTTGAGGAACTCTACATAAATTTAGAATCAACATGTCACCTTTCCCAACAAAAATCCCACAAGAATTTTTTTTTCCCTACAGGAATTTTTAAACATTTTTTGTTAATGTTTATTATAGAGAGAGCACGCACAAGTGGGGGAGGGTCAGAGAGAGAGGGAGACATAGAATCCGAAGCAGCTCCGCCAGCACAGAGCCTGACATAGGGTTTGAACTCATGAACCGCGAGATCATGACCTGAGCCAAAGTTGGACACGACCAATTGAGCCACCCAGGTGCCCCTCCCTACAGGAAGTTTTGATGGTTTTTCTGGGCCAATGAATTATGGCAAAAGTGGGTGGCATATTGTAGCCCCAACAAAATGTAATAACTCTACAAAAATGTTATTTGGTATTGTGTTTTAATGTGTTAGTGATAGCTGGGTTTTTGGTTTTTTGTTTTGTTTTGTTTGTTTTGTTTTGCATTTACGTATGCTCCTAAGAAAATACATAGACTGGGGGTACCTGGGTGGCTCAGTCAGTAGAGTATGTGACTCTTAGTCTCAGGGTTGTGAGTTCAAGCTCCATGTTGGTGTGGAGCCTAATTTAAAAAGAAAAAATGGGGCACCTGGGTGGCTGTCATTAAGCATCTGACTGGCTCAGGTCATGATCTCAGACCTGCTTCAGGTGTGCATGAGCCCAGCTCTTCTCTCTCTCTCAAAAAAAAAATTTAAAACAAAAGTACATAGACTTAAGTAGAATGTAGCTGCATGTTGGGAATTCTACAAAGTGAAATAAGGCAGTAATGGAATGCATTTGGGCGTATGTAGTATGGTGAGTGTTGTGAAATGAAGGCAATTGTTAACTGAGTATTTCTGTGCTAACTTCTAAGCTTTCATTGGCTGAGATAGTTGATATAACATGGCTACAACCTGATGCTATGACCTGGCCTGTGGGTAGAGTCTCCAAAAACAAAAACAAAAAAAAAATGGCAGGCATGTGTGTTGGGTTAAGTGTTAATGACCTGCAAAGATTAAGGGAGTAAGGAGTGTTCCTCCTAGGTTTGATTACCTGCTGTGCTATTTTAGTTGCTAGTTGATTTTGAGTATCTGTTACCTAAATGACAATCATATTTATCTCAAAGGATTGTGAAGATTTAATGAGAAATTCTATGTAATACACTTCATAAATTGCAGGTCTATGCAAACATGATCTATGTCTATTTATTAAAATCTTTATTAGCTTCTGGTCTTTAATATTAAGTTGCCCCAAACAGAATAATTCCCTGGTTTGAGAGTGTGCCCCCCATGGATGGGCCATTTGGGGACACTTTATATAGCTGGTGCCAAAAAAGAACTTGAGCACTGAGAGCAGGGTTAGTAAATTGGGAATTCATGCTGCTCAGGACAAAGATGGGAATGTGAGTCCTTTTATTAACTGAGACGGTTAATAACATAATAACACAATATCTATGCATATTTAAAAAAAAGTTACTGGTTGGAAAGGTAGTAACAGTGTAATGTCATAATTCTGTTAATGAATTATTTCGCCTAATGTTGTATAAAGCTAGGCCAGAGAGCGCAGAAGGATGGAGAAGGAGAGGAGGCATTATTCTTGGTCTCAACTCCCATTACATTACTCTCTCCATGGCCCATCCTTCTTCCACCTGTTTCGAATTCTTGAGATAGATAACATTTTTTTAAAAAGTTTTATTTAAGTAATCTCTACCTCCAACGTGAGGCTTGAACTCACAACCCTGAGATCAAAACTTTCTTGCTCTTCCATCTGAGGCAGCCAGGCACCCCATAATACATTTCTTTTTAATGGACTACCTCATTTTTGGATACCGGTCATAAGACCCGCTTGCAGACTATGCTCATTTTAACAGAAGTTATCATCTTCAAGAAGAGGCTTGGTATTGGTCGGTTGAGCAGTGCCTCCGCCCAGACCTAAAAGGGAGGACTCAAGTGTCCACAACTCTTGACATACCTAAAAGGATTGTGATAAATAATCACAGCCAGATCGAGAGGCTGCACAACGATTGTATTTAAGAAAGAGATTAAGATCAGAGAACCTTATAGCAGTAGTCTTCACTATTGTTAACTACCACTTTACAGTCCTGGACCCAAAAAGTCTCTGGTAAAACTGATAACAGTTAGTGCTTAGAGCGCCTGGCTGGCTCAGTCAGTAGAGCATGCAACTCTTGATCTCAGGTTTGTAAGTTTGAGCCCCACATTGGGTGTAGAGATTACTTAAAAATAAAATCTTAAAGGGGTACCTGGGTGGCTTAGTCAGTTAAGCCTCCGACTTCGGTTCCAGTCACGATCTTGCTGTTCATAAGCTCGAGCCCCACATTGGGCGCCTGATGTCAGCACAGTCTGCCTCAGATCCTCTGACCCTCCTCAGCTTGAACTCACCTCTGTATCTCCAAAAATAAGTACATTTTAAAATAAATAATAAAACCTTAAAGTGCCAATCAGGAAAAGGGAAGCAGCTCAAGTTTAAGCTTCAAATAGAAAGAAAGTGATGGATTAAGCCACTTACCATTTAACAGTCCATAGTTTGGAAAATAGTTTCCCACAAGGCTTCTCTCTGTTTGCCATAGCTCATTTTCTACTGGCAAATGTCAACATTTTTCCTAAATTGATTTCTAAGCCAAGTTATTTTGGCCCTGTTCTTTACCCATCATTGAGTGTAATTATAATTTCAGAGGAAAGTATAAAGTGTTGATGTGCTCAGCAGAGGAGTGTCTGAGTAAACCCTATTTTGCTTCCCTGTCTTCAGGATATTCAGGCAAAGAAAGAATATCGCAGTATGATGTGGTGATCATGCAAATGTGCCTTGCAGCTCTGTAGTGCAGGGGGAGTAATCAGTTAGTGGCCCCAACTTGAGCTTCACCACCATGCAGTTCATGCCTGTGCTAAAACTCCTACCTGCTATTCCCCAGCCGCTAAGGGACTCTAAGGCAGGTCAGTCTTGTGCCTCAGACTCGACTGTTCGCCAGCCTTGCAAAAACTTTCTTAAAACTGCACTGTAGCTCAAGAATCTTCCTCCCCAAACTCCCTTCCCTTTCCTTCACAGAGGTTAAAGCTTCATTATGCTCTGACAGCTGTCCCAGCCTCCCAAGTCCCTTCTTTTCCTTCATAGTTGTTTCCCATCGCATGTCTCTTGTGCACCTAATCTTAATCTTGGCATCTTCTTCTTGGAGGACAGGAACAAATACATGTGATGCCAGGAGCAGTCAGAGAAAAATCGATGAGAAGATGGGATCCTCGGACTGGCTCATTCACCTGCTGGTGAACATAAAGGGACACAATTCTGAGTGCTGTGTAAGGGATGGTTAGTCCCTCTCACACAGTGGTGGTTCAATAGCTGGAGATTTTAGTGGAGGTGACAGGGAAAAAAAAGTCCTGGTAGAGGAGAATATCTTTGCAAATACAGTAATACAAGCATTTGGGAAATATAGATATTAAGGGACCTAAAAGTACGGTGGAATTGGCTGGTTATTGGTCAGTTGTATTAATGTCCATCAATGGGATAATGAAGAACTGAGGGCCATTAGCAAACATTGAAAGACTAAGGATGAGATGTGAGAGCGAAAGAGCTTGTAGTTTACAGAGGCCCATGGATCTTGCGTTGTTAGAAGAACGGTCGTAGCTGAGCAGCAAACAGAAGCTCTAATTAATAGCTAAAATTGCAGGGCTACTGAGACTTAGTATTTTAGCAAAGGCAGGTCTGTTGTGCTAAAGTCAGCACCCTGGTTGGGCAGATCTTGGACCCTGAAACATTGGGTGGGGACATTGAAATGAATGCCACTGAGAGTGCCAACTCTGTAGACTGAGAAGAATTCTCAGAACTAGCAGAGTTGGTCTCCGGTTCCCTAGTAAGGTGTAGCTCCACTGTGCTGGTAGGTGATGCACATATTTCCTTCCCCTCAAAGGTAACAGGTGACCCCCTCAAAAATTCCTCCAAACCCGTCTCCCAGCTATTAGGCCAATAACTGAGAGTTAAATTCCAGCATAACCCAGGTAGTGAAATGATGGGCCTGGCAAGGGGAGGAAGAGAACATCTACCAAAGGATCTGCAGAAATTAGCCAGCATGTACTGGCAGAAGTTAGGGGATAATTCTCAGATTCGATTTTGAGAGCAGTTGATCGAAAGGACCAGAGCACAGCACTAGAGAAACAAGAATTTATTGCCGTGGGGACACTTTTTTTTTTTATCTGAAAGATTCTTTTTTTTTTTTTTAATGTTTTATTTCTAGGAGAGAGAGACAGCGTGAGCAGGGGAGGGTCAGAGGGAGAGGGAGTCACAGACTGAAACAGGCTCCAGGCTCCGAGCTGGCAGTCAGCACAGAGCCCGACGCGGGGCTCGAACCCACAAACCGCGAGATCATGACCTAAGCGAAAGTCGGAAAGTCGGACGCTTAACCGACTAAGTCACCCAGGTGCCGCTATCTGAAAGATTCTTAATGATAATTTTTGAGAGAGAGATAGAAAAAGACAGAATGTGAATGGGGGAGGGGCAGAGATAGGGAGACACAGAATCCAAAGCAGGCTCCAGGCTCTGAGCCCCAGATGTGGGGCTCGAACCCACGAACCCTGAGATCATGACCTAAGCCAAAGTCGGACACTTAACCAACTGAGCCACCCAGGTGCCCCTGGGGGGCACTTTCTCCTTGCACAGGATTTAACATCCTAGAGAGGATCCCAGGAGGTGGGACAAATTTACTGCTAGGATGATTTTGAGAGGCCCAGAGACAGTGACAGCCAGCCCTGAGCAAAGTATGAATGCCCACACTGCCCTGGCAGAGGGGAGGGGAGGGAATAAGACAGGAATGTAGACATGCAGGGATGGATCTGTTATGTGAGGGCAGGCACCCACCAGAGGATGTTCCTCAGGAGGGCACCGAGGACCTAGTGTCCACCAAGGCCACGAGAAAGATGCTGGAGAGGGGGCACAAGCATTGCGGAGAAGGGCAGCAGTCCTCTGCAGAGAGGGCTGATAGTAGTAAGGCAGTCATAGAACTGGGCTTGCTAATGTCATTCTGGGGATGGTGGGCTCTGAAGTGAGTTAGATGGTGTCATTTAACCAGCAGAAACCAGGAGGCCACAATGACCAGGAAGGTTGGAGGCCAGCTAAGGGGACATGACTCTGGGGAGCCATGGAGATGTTTGACAGAGCCTGGCATCCCTAGGGCAAAGGAGATGGGCAGCCAACAACAATGCTGCTGCTGCTGCTTTTCTTTAACAACCTCCTCCTCCCCCTCCCTCCTCTTCCTCTTTCACCTCTCCCTCCCCATGTGGTAGTCATCGGTTTAGTCAACTTAGTCTCCCTCCTCTTCCATCTCTCCCTCCTCTTCCTCCTCCTTCTCCTCCTCCTCCTCCTCCTCTTCTTCTTCTATGTGGAAGTCAATTACTTGCATTCTTAAATTTTTCCCCAGTTTTATTGAGATATCATTGACATATGACATTCTGCAAGTTTAAAGTGTACAGTATGGTAATCTGACCTATGTATATAGTATATATAGATGATTCTTAACATCTACGATCAAAAGTCAAGAATAGAGCAGCAGAAAGCTGAGTGCGGTCACCTTAGTAAAAAGTCACCCATGTATGCTCAGCTCCCAGACCTGCACTGATTTTCAGATCCAGAACCTGCCAGGTGATGAGATAGCTGGTTTTCTGGGAGGAAGGACCCTGTATCATCATGACAATTATTTCTTATAATGATTTCCCAGTCTTTTCTCCGAAGGGATATATAACCATTTAACCATGTTACATTGAAAAGGGAAATGAGACATTTAAAAAATTTTTGGACGCAGAGTGTAAATTTATATTTACATTCAAATTATCATGATCCCTACCTTTGTTAGATTGGGGGGGGGTTGTTAAAGGAGGCAGGTAACAACTGAAATCCTGGCTAAAGACTGACTTAAGGAGAGGTGCTTGGGTGGCTTAGTTAGTTGGTTAAGTGTCTTCAGCTCAGGTCATGATCTTGCAGTTCCTGGGTTTGGGTCCTGCATCAGGCTCTGTGCTGACAACTCAGAGCCTGGAACCTGCTTCTGATTCTGTGTCTCCATCCCTCTCTCTCTGCCCTTCCCCTGCTAACACTCTGTCTCTTTCAAAAATAAGTGGGCATTAAGAAGTTAAAAAAAAAAAAAAAAAGACCAACTCAAGGAGACTTACTAACACTGGTTTTATGAACACATCCAGAGATGTCCCCAAGTCTCTGAGTCTATGATTAGAATTGATATACTTGACAGTTGAAGTAACCCTCACAATGGATCCTTGGCTTATGGGGTAAGAGGCATTATAGCGGGAAGGCCAATTCAAAGCTTCTGAAACTGCTTCCTATTATGCCCTGGTGTGCATAAGTCCAAAATCAGCTATGAAACTCATCTTCAGGTAGCATATGTAGGGGTCCAGGGCATATTGAATATTTTGGATTGAAGGTACTTGGGAAACAACCAGTGCAAGAACACTTAGATGCTCCTCTGCCCCCTGAAAGCAGTGAACAAATCTCTCAAATGGGAAATACTCTACCTATATTAAGTAAAAAGATCTTTATCACCAAAGATGGAAACTTTATAGTGGAGAAAGCTTAGACATAAACCTTATTATTTTTCTACTAATCTACCTCGGCTCAAATTACAATTAGAATTCATTACTAATAAAAGACTTCTTTATCCTGTCAATTACTCATGAATTTATTGTTCTTTTTCTAAACTGTATAAAAACTGCCTACTTTGGTCATTTCTTTGGGTCTCAATTGCAAGGTTGGGTTTCTGTGTGTACATAATAATATTTTTTCCTCTCCTGCCAACCCGTCTCATGTAAATTTAATTGTTAGTTCAGCTGGAAGACCTTGAAGGGTAGAGGATGAATTTCTACCTTCTTTACATATATAATCAGTATTTTGCAGTATCAGAAATGGGTTGGTTGGGTGGTAATATGACCAAGGAGAGATTTTGATAACTAGTTAGAGATTCTTTAGACAAGATTAATGGCAGTAGAGTTACACGAGAGAAAATTTAAAAAATGTACATGTTTGACTCCATAGGACTTTGATAATTTGGAGTTTAAGGAGAAGGGGCTTTTTTTATAAAAAATTTTTTAATGTTTTATTTTTGAGAGACAGAGTGTGAGTAGGGGAGGGGCAGAGAGAGAGGGAGACACAGAATCCGAAGCAGGCTCCAGGCTCCGAGCTGTCAGCACAGAGCCTGACACAGAGCTTCAACTCACAGACTGTGAGATCATGACCTGAGCTGAAGTCAACAGCTTAACCGACTGAGACACCCAGGCACCCCTTGGAGAAGGGGTGTTTTAAGGCAGCTGTTATGTTTCTGCCTTTAAATCACTGAGTGGATGATAATACATCTCAAAGGAGAAGAAATACAGTTGACCCTTAAACAATACAAGAATTGGGCCCACAGACCCCTGTGCAATAAAAAATCCACCCATAAATTTGGACTCCCCCAAAACTTAACTAAGAGCCTACTGTTGACTGGAAGCCATACTGATAACATAAACAGCCAATTAACATGTTTTGTGTGTTGTATGATTTATATACTATATTTTTACAATAAAGTAAGCTAGTGAAAAGAAAATGACACTAAGAAAATAACAAGGAAGTGACACATGGCTGGCTCAGTCGGTAGAGCATGCAACACTTGATCTCAGGGTAGTTCAAGACTGGGGATAAAGATTACTTAATATTTAAAAAGTTAAAAAAATCATAAGAGAGAAAATATATTCACAGTACTGTAGTCTGCATAAAAAAAGATCCATGCATAAGTGGACCCGTGCAGTTCAAACCCATGGTGTTCAAGGGCCTATGGAAGAAGGTTGAAAGTTCGTGGGGAAGACAATGAGGTTATTGTTTTAAGTATGTTCGAAGTGCATAATAGGATATGCCAAGACTCAGGTCAGTAACACAGGCAAGAACATTGGGCTAGAAATAGTGTATGGTGGAGTCATGAGCATGTAAGCGGTAGTTGAAATTAGAGAAATGGATGAGGCTGCTCCAGGAAAGTGTAAGGCATGGTCAAGCGCAGAGAAATAGGGGCGCTTGGGTGGCTCAGTCGGTTTAACATCCAACTTTGGCTCAGGTCATGATCTCACGGTCCGTGAATTCGAGCCCTCTCTCAGGCTCTGCACTGATAGGTCAGAGCATGGAGCCTACTTCCAATTCTGTGTCTCCCTTTCTCGGCCCCTCCCCTGCTTGTGCACTTTCTCTCTGTCTCAAAAATAACTAAATAAAACATTTTTTAAAAAAGAGCAGAGAAATGAACTGTATGGGACGCCTAGGTTTTAGGGGTTATTTAGTGAGAAAAGAGGCAAAAACCATTAAATGGATTGAGAGGAACTAGAGTAAGAAGGAACAAGGGACTCCGGAAGGAACAGGTTAACTGATGAGGACAACACAGGGGGGAGCCTGGCCTTACGTTACTTAGCTGAAGTTCCCAGAGACTAGGGCAATTGCTCAGTCCGTACACTTGTTGGTAGGGCAATACCTACATTTACAACTCTTACTGGAGCACCTACACCCACATCAATTCCCTGTCCACTTCTTGAACAGCATGCCCTTTGCACCTCATTTCCCCATTGACGTCATCCTCTGTTCCAACTACATCCTCTGAATAGCCCAATATGGTGGAGAACAGACCTAATGGGTCTGCATTCTGAATCTAGACTCTCCTAATAGTGACTGTTATCCATGATACCAAAGAGATGTTTAGAGAGCAAACAAGGGAAACAACTTATTCTCAATCGGTAGATTAGGATTGTAACTATTTTTCTAAAGTAGAAATATATTCAATGATACTTTTAAGTGGAAATTTCTTGAATGATGTGACAAAGTTGGAAACATCTTTCAGTGCAATTTTCATTTTCTTTTTTTTTTTAATGTTTTATTTATTTCTGTGAGAGAGAGAGAGAGATAGCATGAGCAGGGGAGAGTCAGAGAGGGAGGGAGATACAGTATCTGAAGCAGCCTCCAGAGTCTGAGCTAGCTGTCAGCACAGAGTTCGACGTGGAACCCATGAACCGTGAAATCATGACCTGAGCCGAAGTTGGACACTTAACCAACTGAGCCACCCAGGCGCCCCTGCAATTTTCATTTTCTTCCTCAGAGCACAGAAGGACTCAGTAGCTGTCCCTTCCACCTGGTAGTGATACTGAACCATACTTTCCAAACTGTTTCTCAGAACCTTAGGGTTCTGTGGGATGCCTTATGGGTTTTTATTTCCCAATCCAAAAAGCCTAATTTTTTAAAAAAAAATATGATGATGTAACTGGCTTTATTAATTGAGTTGCTTCACTTTTATTTACTATATATTGGTGCTCCGTGAACATTTACACTTGCAGAGTTGTTCCTCTGGTTAAAAAACAGAAAACGGGCGCCTGGGTGGCTTAGTCGGTGGTTAAGCGTTCGACTTTCGCTTGGGTCATGAACTCGCGGTTCGTGGGTTCGAGCCCCGCGTCGGGCTCTGTGCTGACTGCCAGCTCAGAGCCTGGAGCCTGTTTCAGTCTGTGACTCCCTCTCTCTCTGACCCTCCCCTGCTCACGCTGTCTCTCTCTCTCTCCTAAAAATAAATAAAACATTAAAAAAAAAACAGAAAACAAACAAACGGAGGGGTACTTGGGTGACTCAGTCAGTTAAGCATCCAACTTCCGCTCAGGTCATGACCTCACTGTTCCTGAGTTCGAGCCCTGAGTCAGGCTCTCTGCTGTCAGTGTGGAGCCTGCTTCAGATCCTTAGTCTCCTTCTCTCTTTGGCCTCCTCTGCTTGTACTCTCTCTCTTTCAAAAATAAATCAACTTAAAAAAACGCTTTTGGAAAGTACTATCTAAATAAGAAATATACATTTATAAATATTTAGCTTATGATACAGTAAATAAAATATATTTGAAATAGGTAATACATTTTACTTCAGAACTATAGTCTGTTATTAGAATAAATGTTAGAACATAAGTATCATAAACAATTTTTTTCTTTTTTAAAAAAAATCTCTATCCTACAGTCTAGGTCACAAAGAGGGACTTTGTTCAAAAGGGAATCAGGCCGGATGAAGGGGAAGGTGGAAACTAATGCAATCTGAATAACTAGCATTGATTAAGCCTCTATTCTGAGTCAGACGCTGTGCAAGGCTCTGTGTCAACCAAGGGTAACTTACTCATATCTGGTCATTGCTCTCTGGAGCCTGCTATCTAATTTGGGGGATGAAATTAAACAGTGAAATCCCAACTATACAAAGAATAACACATTCAAATGAATTCTATGAAGGAAAAGAGTGAGAAAATAACAGGAGCAAATTTTTAAGGGTGACTCCAAGAAATTGGCATTTACACTTAAAGAACCTAATAGAGGTGCTAATGAGCCCTACAATGGCAATAGTATTACAATATGAAAATGTATCAAATTAAATGTGTACACCTTAAATTTACACAATGTTCTATGTCAAATATACTTCAATGAGAAAAAAGTTTAAAGAATAAGGAGACAGAGAGTGAAAGGGAGGAAAAAGTATTGTTAAAAAAAAAAAAGCCATCCTGGAATCCAATCAAACCAATTTACAATAAATACAGAGGATAGAAGAAGAGGCTAAATGGAATAACAAATGAAATTAGCAAAATCCAGATAGGACACTAAAGGAAATTCACATGATTCTTTAAACATTAGCAAGAACAACAACAAAAAATGGTAAGAAAAATTAAAGATAGAGGAGAGTTTACAGATTGGTATTTCCTTCAAAATAACCCAGGTGAGAGGGACTAGGTAGTGGTTCCGATAAAATCAAATTGGCTGGAAGTCAACAGTTGTTGAAACTGGATGATGGAAACATGAGGTTCCATGGTATTATTGTCTGCTTTTGCACATGTTTGAACCTTCCCAAGATATAACATTTTCAAAAAGCAGGGGAATATCCAAGAAACAAATAAGATAATTATATTGTAATAAATGCTAAATATGGTAATAAAATGGTCTTTCCACTGTTAAGTCCTGGATAGCCTTAAACACTGGTGTCAGTTCAGGCAACCAGGTATAACAGCCTTCTAAACCTGCCAGAAAAAGCCCATTAGGTGGGGTCACACCCAAGTGCGTAGATGAGTACTTTCTTGGCTGAATCTCCATGGGCTGATTCACTTTCCATCCTGGAAGGGAGGAGCCAGGATTCCAACCATTATCTGCCTAATCCAAATGCATTTGGTCACACCCTCCTCTAATGAAGGCTTCTAGATTTTAGGTGCAAACAAATTACCCTAAGGGCTTGTTGAATTCTGAGTCCTGCCCTTGAGGATCCAGTTCTGGACGTCTTCAGTAAACTGAAGCTGAGACCTTGTAGACCACACTTTAAATGTAGTGTAAACCGATGTGGGCTCAGTGGGTCCTAAGACTGATGGACCAGACCATTTTCCTAGGGAAGGAGAAAGCCCCCAGAGAGGCCAATGCGCGCTGGTGCTGCCATACTCTGTGTGAAGATTTTCCTTTAATAGCTCTGGCTCCTTGGAGCAACCTATGAAAACATCTGTGACTTCTCTAGCCTCATCTCTTATCCCATCCTGCCTTGTCTCCCCCTGCCTCCAGCACTATGCTCTAGCAA
Source organism: Crocuta crocuta (assembly GCF_008692635.1). NCBI lineage: Eukaryota > Metazoa > Chordata > Mammalia > Carnivora > Hyaenidae > Crocuta > Crocuta crocuta. The sequence goes on from NW_027531334.1 coordinate 6,067,110, forward strand.
TTTCCAAGTGCTTGCAGTTTTTTCTGCATTCATTAGTCCATTATTTGTCTTAGCGTTTTTTTGGCTTTTGTTTGTGAGAGAGTGCGTGAGCAGGGGAGGGGCAGAGAAAGAGGGGGACAGAGGATCCAAAGTGGGCTCCCCGCTGACATCAGTGAGCCCCATGCTGGGCTCAAACTCATGAACAGTGCGATCATGACCTGAGCTAAAGTTGGTCACTTAACAGAGTCCCCAGACACCGCTTGCTGTTCCTATTCTAAACAGCCAAATCGTTCCCTCTTACCCAGCTCACCAGTAAGGCGCATTTAATATTTGTGTTTAGAACTCGATCCAGGAGAGATTGTTATCCACCCCCTACAATTTAAGTCTAATCTCCCAGTGAATGACACACCCATGGGAATAAATCAGTTGTAAAATACCTCTGATTCTTTTTTTTTTAATCCCTCCATAATAATTCATTCAATCCAGCCAGTCTAGGTCCGATTCAAACTAGGACCAATATTGTCCTAGAAATGTTTTTAAATATATATATATTTTTTTTACTGCGTTGCAACTTGTTAGCAAGAATTTGTCACTTCTAGTTTTCTCCCATCTCTCACCTTAAAATAATGAAGACAAAAATCTTCCTTTATTCTTTTATGCTTGAACTCACGATCGGGAGATCAAGAGTCGCAGCTACCTGTGGAACCAAGCGGGTGCCGCTAAAAATCGTATTTTAAAAAATATATTAGGACTGATATTCATTACCCAGCAGCGCAAGTGTCACATAATGGACCACAGGGAGTGTAAAAGTGATGAAATTATCACAGTGTCAGATAATGAGGGAGGGGAAGAAGGGAGGAAGGAAAACCCGCTCTTCTGGGAAACCGGAAGTAGACAGAGACATTTGCTTATAAAAGGAGAAATCAGGCTGGAAGCCCCCAGGTGAAACGCAGTGAAGGCCCGGTGTCCCATCGTGGCCGCCTTCGCCTTGCCCTGAGTATTCCTGGGAATGGCGTACTCAAATTGTGAAAACAGCGAGCAGGTAGGTTTCGTCCCCATAGAATGAATTTTCCTAGAGATTCATTTTTCAAAGTCTCTCTGGAGCTTGCTTACGTTTCCTTCTTGCCACGGGACTTCGTTTCTGAGTGTAAGAAACCTCCATCTTGGAGTCTCTCCTCTTTACAAGTGGATTATTTCTTCCCTTGCACGCGATTGTGGCTCTGTGTCTATTTGGGTGAGAGTGAAAAAGACAAAGCAAAGATTCCCCTTCCCAGGCCGGGGTAGGACAACGATTTTGTATAAAGACGTGTCGCAGCTGGGCAAGAGGAAAGCGTAAAGAGATGGACAGCGACAAAAAAAGAAAGTGAGAGCGGGTAATGTGGATAAGGTCAGAGAGTGAAGTGACCAATTTGGTTTCTTCCCTCGGGGGGGTTTCTCTTACTCCCAAATACTAAGTATATGGATGACGGGAAAGTCATATCGCTGCTTTGAGCCTCCACTTATCTCTAGAGTGGAGTAATATTCCCACAATAACTTTTTTTTTTTTTTTTTTTGAAGTTTACTAATGACTTTCATGGGAGTGCTTTGAAAAAGTGTTACACAGGGGTGACTGGCTGGGTCAGTCGGTAGAGTGAGAGACCTAAGTTCCCCCACCTTAGGTGTCGAGATTACTTAAAAATAAAATCTTGGGGCGCCTGTGTGGCTTAGTGCGTTAAGCTTCTGACTTGGGCTCAAGTCCTGATCTCAGGGTTAGTGAGTTCGAGCTCCCCCCACCCGCCCCTCCCGGGGCTCTGTGCTGACAGATCAGATCAGAGTCTGGAGCCTGCTTTGGATTCTGTCTCCCTCTCTGTCTGCTCCTCCCCTGCACATATGCTGTCTCTCTCTCTCTCTCTCTCTCTCTCTCTCTCTCTCTCAAAACAACAACAAAAAAACCCCCAAAACCTTAAAGGTGTACATACGGAGGATGAGAGTATGAGCAATGGGAAGCCACTGAGATGGAAATGGGGACAGGGCAAGGCCCTCTCAGATCTTCTTGGCTGTTCTGAGAAGCAAGTATCGCAATAGGGCCGGAATGGAGTTTCTCAAAACCTTTGGATTTGAGAGGAAAAGCTAAGTTCAGAAACTTAAGCACATGTTACTCTGACATTGTTCATTTAATTTTTGAGACTCAGTCGCCTAATTTGTAAAGTAAGAATAATGATAAATTATTACACATGTGCTGTGCAGATTAAGTGAGAGAAAGCAGGAAGTGTGGTGCATGTGTAACTGTACAAAACCCGTAAATGTCAGTTCCTTCCTAACTGGGCACTGATTGTCTTGCTCTGATTGAAACAGAGAGTAAAGGGGCACCTGGGTGGCTTAGCCGGTTAAGTGTCCGACTTTCGCTTAGGTCATGATCTCGCGGTTCGTGGGTTCGAGCCCCGCGTCGGGCTCTGTGCTGACTGCCGGCTCAGAGCCTGGAGCCTGTTTCAGTCTGTGACTCCCTCTCTCTCTGACCCTCCCCTGCTCACGCTCTCTCTCTCTCTCTCTCTCTCCTAGAAAGAAATAAAACATTAAAAGAGAAACTTAAAAAAAAAAGAAAAAGAAACAGAGAGTAAAACAGATATATTCATTCCCCTCAGGGCTGAAAAAAGGCCAGTATGCCTGGACCTTAAAAAAGCTCGGGAGGCGGCGCCTGGGTGGCTTAGTCTGTTAAGCGTCCGACTTTCGCTTAGGTCATGATCTCGCGGTTCGTGGGTTCGAGCCCCGCGTCGGGCTCTGTGCTGACTGCCCGCTCAGACCCTGGAGCCGGTTTCAGATTCTGTGTCTCCCTCTCTCTCTGACCCTCCCCTCCTCACGCTGTCTCTATCTCTCAGAAATAAATAAAACAGGGGCGCCTGGGTGGCTTAGTCGGTTAAGCGTCCGACTTTCGCTTAGGTCATGATCTCGCGGTTCGTGGGTTCGAGCCCCGCGTCGGGCTCTGTGCTGACTGCCAGCTCAGAGCCTGGAGCCTGTTTCAGTCTGTGACTCCCTCTCTCTCTGACCCTCCCCTGCTCACGCTGTCTCTCTGTCTCTCTCTCCTAGAAATAAAAAAAATAAAATAAAATAAAGAGTAAAAATAAAATACCCATCTTTAAAAAAAATATTAAAAAAAAAAGCTCAGGGGTCTTGAGCTGGGGTGGCAGGCAGGAGTCAGACTACAGAAATAGTAGGTCACGTGTGGCTGTTTTGTCTTTAACCTGAATAGCAATGATAAGCCATTGAAGTGTTTTTTAAAAAGCACGAGATGGGGCACCTGGGTGGCTCAGTTCAGTTAAGTTACCTACTCTTGATTAGCTCAGGTCATGATCTCACGTTCTATTCCCGCTTCTGGCTCCATGCCAAATGGGTAACCTGCTTAAGATTCTCCCTCTCCCTCTACCCCTCCCTGCTCCCCTCTCTCTCTTTCTCTCTCTCTCAAAAAAAAAAAAAAGAAAGAAAGAAAGAAAGAAAAGGAAAGGAAAAGAAAGGATAGAAAAGAAAAGAAGAGAAAAGGCAGAGAACAATCTGCAGAAAGAATGGAGTTTGGAGTATTAGGAAATTATTGCATCTATCAGTGAGAGTTGCTGATAGCTGGAATTGGGAATCATCAGGAATCATGATAGAAGATGGGAAGGTAGAAACATTCCATATAAATTTAGCAGATGTTTTAGCTGAAGGAGAGGAAGGCCTTGAGGGACATACCCTTTCATCTACACCCATCTGTACATCTACTTTTGTCCGTTTCCTCGTTGTTTCTCTGACATTTATTTATTTATTTATTTATTATTTTTCAAGCAATCTCTACACACAATGTGGGCCTTGAACTCACAACCCCAAGATCAGGGGTCGCACGTTCCGCAGACTGAGCCAGCCAGGCACGCCTGTTTCTCTTATCTCATAAAGGGTCTGCTAGTCGTCGTCAAATTCAAGGACACGCCATACGTGTTCTCTCCAGCCACCTGTCGGCTTCTGAGTTTATTAATGGTGCGTTGAAAGTAAGCAGTTTAAGGGGCGCCTGGGTGGCTTAGTCGGTTAAGCGTCCGACTTTCGCTTGGGTCATGATCTCGCGGTTCGTGGGTTCGAGCCCCGCGTCGGGCTCTGTGCCGACTGCCAGCTCAGAGCCTGGAGCCTGTTTCAGAGTCTGTGACTCCCTCTCCCTCTGACCCTCCCCTGCTCACGCTGTCTCTCTCTCTCCCCTAAGAAATAAATAAAACATTAAAAAAAAAATTAAAACAAACAAAAAAAAACCCTTGTTTAAAAAAAAAAAGTAAGCAGTTTAGTCGTATGGCATCAATGAGAATTTGTGGTTGACCTTTCCCTTTCCAGAATTTCTCTGAGGCATTAGAGGAAGAAACTGTGGTTCTCACATTGGTTCCAGTTAATGTGGAACCTAATGGAGAAGAGCAAATGGAACCAAGCGTTTCTTCAACTTCAGAAGTGGGCCTGGAGAAGCCTGGGACAAACGATAAAGGTATGAGGAAAGGGATTGCTCCCTCAGCTCCCAGAAGTCCAGGAAAAGGATTTCTCCTTTTCCCCTTAAATCCCACCTTGATTACCTGTCGTAAGAGAGCTCTCAAACTCCTGCGCTTCATTTGCTAGGCACCCTGACTTGCTTTTAAGACAAAATGGGTGTGTGAAGTGCCTTAGACAGAGCATGGTCTTAGAGTCAGCTAAATGTGAATTTAAATTCCCAACCTCGAAATAAAGCTCAGTCTTCTTTCGTTTTGGTGACTACGTATTTTACATACTCTTATAAAGACTAAATGAGTTTTTCCAGCTTTGAGATGTAATCCTATATCCTTGTGTAATCTTAAGGTGTACAGTGTGATGATTGAGATACATGTATGTTGCAAAATGATTACCAAAATAAGGTTAATTAGCACATTCATCACCTCATGCAGTTACCTCCCCCACCTCCACTCAAGAGAACATTGAAAGATTTATTACGCTCAGCAACTTTCTTTTTCTTTTTTTCTTTTCAGTTTTATTTTGAGAGGGAGAAAGAATCCCAAGCAGCCTCTGTGCTCTCAGTGTGGGGCTCAATCTCATAATGACCTGAGACCAACCCAAGGTTGGGCACTCAACTGGCTGACTGACTCAGGCCTCCCTACGCTCAGCAACTTTAAAATATACAGCACATGGGGCACTTGGATGGCTCAGTCGGTTAAGCGTCAGACTTTGGCTCAGGTCATGATCTCACCGTTTGGGAGTTCGACCCCCGCGTAGAGCTCTGTGCTGACAACTGGAGGCTGGAGCCTGCTTCAGACTCTGTGTATGTGTGTCTCTCTCTCTGCCCCTCCCCCACTCAGATTCTGTCTCTCTCTCTCTCTCTCTCAAAAATAAACATTAAAAACATTTTTTAAAAATATACAGCCAAATATTGTTAACAATAGTCACTATGCTGGGCACCTGGATGGTTCGGCTGGTTGAGTGCTCTTGATTTTGGCTCAGGTCATGATCCCAGGGTTGTGGGATTGAGCCCAGTGGAGGGCTCTGCACTGAGGGTGGGGCCTGCTTGAGATTCTCTTCTCTCTCTCTCTCTCTCTCCTCCCCCTTTGCCACCTCCCCTGCTTGAGCTCTCTCTCTCTAGAAATAAAATAAATCTTTAAAAAAAGTTTAAAAAACAATAGTCACTATGTTGTGCATTGGATCCCCAGAACTCCTTCATCTTATAACTGAAAATTTGTATCCTTTGATCAGCATTTCCTCCAATTAGTATTTTGCTTTATAAGTAATTGCTGATCAAATATCTAGCAGCTCTTCTGCTTTGGATCCTGTGTCACCCTCTCTCTCTGCCTCTCCCCCTACACTGACATGCTCTATCTCTCAAAAATAAACATAAAAATTTGTTTTTTCAACTATCTAGCAGCTCTTAATGTCATGACCCTTTGAATCTGTTCTTTCTGCTTCACATAAAGGCATCAAATAAGTATTTTCAGAATGATTATATTTTCTGGGCCAAGAATGAGGACTTCAATGCAAAGTCAACAGTGACAGGTCACACCTGAGCAGAGTGAGGTGAAATGGGATGCCGCCCAGGACAAGGAGGCAGGCAGGCAGAATGCAGCACCACTGGTGCTTGGGTGCTTTTTTTTGATTTCCCTAGGGAAAACTGGTAGTTTGGATTCAAAATCTAGACATTTTGGAGTAGCGATCCAGTAAAACGTTCCACCCAGGTGCTGTTGATGGCTGTACAAAACAAGTTGCTGTGTGTAGCGTAAAACAACCTAGCATTAGGAATTTCAAAATGTAGGTTTGAGTTCCAGGTCTGCCATTTTAATGGAGATGTGACCTTGGGAAAGTCCTTTCATTACAGAATCTATTACTCTACTTGTAATAGAAGGGAAAAATTATATGTATATATATACATATATATACATATACACACACATATATACAAACTGAGTTGTGAGAAATTAGCAAGAACTTTGTTAAGTTATAATCTTACAAATGGTAAATAGTTACTGGTTTGGTTCCCTTCTTTTTTCAGTTTGTCATTCTCAAATGAGTGAACAATTCAAGTCTTGTCCAAAACATAGTTGTTGTACTACAACAAGCCTTCCTTTGCCAACCAGTTTGCCTCCAGTTAATAAAGTACGTTGGGATACTTTGCGGAACTGGTGCCAACAATTTAATTTGAGTACCGATGGCCGGGTGAGTACACTGTGGGGTGACTCTGCTGCGCAGTGTGGAGAGCTTTGTCAGTTTGTAATTTTTATTTTCCCTCTTAATTTCCTTAGAAAATAGATGTTTATCTGAGGCTCCAGAAACATGCTTACTCTGAAATAAACGAGGTGAGTAAGGAGTGTGGTGATAATGTAGAGGTGAGTTCTAATTGTGAATTCTTCCTACTCTCCCAGCATCTCTGTATGTTGTATTTCTAAGGCAAGATTTCTTAGCCAGGGCTATTGACATTTTGGATAAAGAAGATGTTATATATAGTCTACAGCCATACCACCCTGAACGTGCCCAATCTCCTCTGATCTTGGAAGCTAAGCAGGGGTGGGCCTGGTTAGTACTTGGATGGGAGACGATATTATATATATAATACAAAGGAATATTATTCAGCCATAAAAAGAGTGAAATCTTGCCATTTGCGACAATATGGATAGACCTAGAGGGTACTAAGTGAAATAAGTCAGACAGAAAGACAAAAGCCATATGACTTTGCTTATATGTGGAATCTAAAAAACCAACCAATTAAAACAGAACAGAAACAGACTCATAGATACAGGACCCAACTGGAGGTTGCCTGAAGGGAGGGATGGGGGGATGGGCAAAATAAGGAATAGGAATTCAAAGGTAGTAACTTCCAGTTATAAAGTAAATAAGGCGTGAGGATGAGATGCACAGCTTAGGGAATATAGCCAGTAATGTAATAACTTTGTATGGTGACAAATGGTAGCTAGACTTAATGGTGATTGCTTGGTAATATATGTATATGTTGAATCACTGTGTTGTACACCTGAAACTAATATATTATTGTATGTCAACTTTATTTCAATAATAAAAAAAAAAGACTTGACATTTTGGGCCAAGTAATTTATTTGATGGGGCAGGGGGACTGTCTGGTGCATTTTAGGCCTAAATATCCCTGGTTTCTACCCAGTAAATGTCAGTGGTAAGCCACTCTGCTTCCCTAATCCCCAGTTTTAACAATCAAAAATTTATTCCCGGAAAACTGCTGCCCTAAGGGAACTAACAATTCTAAATCTTTCCCACCTACATACATGGTCCAATGTATAAAGAATGATAAAATTAACACAAAACACAAAAGTCTTTAGGGCAGTAGCACTTCACTGAATACTTACCATGAATCCCATTTGCAGAATATTCCTAAAATATCACCAGAGGCCAAATTGCAGCCATGTTCGACAACATGCAAGATGGCAGCAAAGACAGCAAGGATTCGGAAAAGTTGTAAGAAGGCTAAGAGAGAGGAAGGGATTAATATAGTGGAGGTGATAACTTCAGCACAAGAAGGCATGTTGGCAGCGTGGTCAAGAATTGCTGTAAGAGCCAGTCAATCCAAATCTGTGAATTCACGTCCCATTCCTGCTTCTGTTGAGACCTTTCTGCTGCAAACCCCTGGTAAGATCAAACCTAAACGAGTGAACAATGGATTACCTGGCTGGCTTAGTCAGTAGAGCATGCAACTCTTCATCTCATGGTCATGAGTTCAAGCTCCATGATGGGCATGGAGCCTACTTAAAAAAAAAAATGTGAATACTATTCCCTAGAAAGAAGGTTAAATTTTAGGGGCACCGGGGTAGTTCAGTCAGTTAAGCATCCACTGTTTATGAGTTGGAGCCCCACATTGGGCTCTGTGCTGACAGCTCAGAGCCTGGAGCTTGCTTTGGATTCTGTGTCTCCCTATCTCTGCCCCTCTCCACACAAAAATAAAATTTTTTTAAGTTAAATTTTAAATTTTATTCATCCCATACTGAAAGGTAGTGAAAAGGAAAGAGTTAAAATAATGTAAACTGATGTCAGATTTATGTATGCATTATCTTTTGATTGCTAGGTAGCCAAGTTTTTCCTGGACCAGTGTCTAAGCTAGGTGATTGAGTGGTGACCCTTTCTCATCATAAGCCAAAGTCTGAGGTGGGAAGAAAGCATAATCTAATAATGTGGTCAGCCAGTTTACACCTTCCCCTGTCTCTCCCTCCCTCAAGGCCTTTTTCTCCTTAAAAATTTTTTCAACATTTATTTTCTTTTTGAGAGAGACAGAGTGTGAGTGGGGGAGGGGCAGAGAGAGAGGGAGACACAGAATCTGAAGCAGGCTCCAGGTGCTGAGCTGTCAGCACAGAACCCGATGTGGGGCTCAAACTCACAAACTCACTTCTTAACACAGTGATTAAGTATTGGTTAAGGACTGGTTCAAATCCTTACTTCTTGGGTATGTGGCTTTGGCAAGTTACTTGCCTTAAGCCCTGGTATCCTGATTTACAAAATGAGGTTTACAGCTATTCTACTTCATCTAATGATTTTGAGATTTTCAAGGTACAACTTGACATATTAAAAGTAGGCAATAATAATTAAAATGTTTGGGGCCCCTGTCCTCTTAAAAGAATCTTGAGAATAACTTAGCTCCACTTTTCTCCAGCTCCTGCTCCTGTGTGTGATATTTCTGTTTTCATGTCCAACAGACCTGATCTCAGGCCAGCACAAAGTCCCCCTCCTTGGCTTGAATTCTTTCCCTCTGCCCACCCGATTTCCTGAAGTGTTTTTGTTTTGTTTTGTTTTTAGTGTTTATTTCTTTTTGAGAGAGAGAGAGAGAGCAAGAGAATTAGTGGAAAGGGGCAGAGAGAGGGAGACAGAATCTGAAGGAGACTCCAGGCTCTGAGCTGTCAGCACAGAGCTCACTGCTGAACTCAAACTCTCAAACCGTGAGATCATGACCTGAGCCGATGTTGGTCGCTTAACCGACTGAGCCACCCAGGTGCCTCTTGTTTTGTTTTGTTTTGTTTTAAATGCAAGGCCATGGTACACTCACAAGAAATCCAGCAAAAAAGAAGACAGGGAGCTTGGCCTATTGTCTGCTTCCCAAACTTCACTCCCTTCTGTGTGGGGAATTGGACACCTTTTGCTAATTTGCAAAAACACCCGGCAGCCCCCAAGCTGCCTCTGGAGGACTGCTTTCCCAAAGATGACACTTCTTTCTAATTGTCATCAATGTGCTGAATGAGCTACTAGTATCCAACACACACTAACTGAACCTTCTGGTTCCTGTTCGTTTACTAAGTTACTAAGCACCTGCTGTGATCTGATATCTGTAAGACTTTGTTGTCTTTCAAATATCGTATCTTCCCAATTAGATTGTTCCTTAGACTTTATAAAAAATATTTTTTTAATGTTTATTTTTCAGAGGCAGAGAGAGACAGAGTATGAGGAGGGGTGGGCAGAGAGAGACAGAGACACAGAATCTGAAGCAGGCTTCAGGCTCTGAGCTGTCAGCACAGAGCCCGACTCAGGGCTCGAACCCACAGACCTCGAGATGATGACCTGAGCCAAAGTCAGATGTTCAACTAACTGAACTACCCAGGTGCCCCTGTTCCTTAGACTTTCAAAGATCCTTTTGCCTGTTTTGTGTCATTGTGGCAGGATAGTATAATAGCTGGGCAAATGGGCTTTGAATCAGAATATCTAGATCCATGTCATGGTACTGGGAAAATTGTGATATTTAACACGATAAGCTTCGGTTACCTCACCTGTAAATAAAAGTAAATAGGTGGTCAATATTAATAATTCTCTTAAGAATAGATATGTTCATACATGTAAACCATTAGGAAAATTTTAGACACAAAGCAACCATTCCAAAAAGTTAATTGTCATACAGGGGTGCCTGGGTGGCTCAGTTGGTTAAGTGTCCAGCTTTGGCTCAGGTCATGATCTCAAAGTTCATGAATTCGAGCCCCATGTCTGGCTCTGGGCTGAAGGTTTGGAGCCCGGAGCCTGCTTCAGTTTCTGTGTCTCCCTCTCTCTCTGCTCCTCCCCCACTCACACACTCTCTCTCTCTCTCTCAAAAAAAAAAACACACATTAAAAAATTAAGAAAAAAGTTAATTGTCATCCACTGTGCAACATAATTTGTGAAATTAGATTATAGTGTCTTTGGTAGACATTTTTTGATGCTTTTCATTCAGTTGAGTCATCAACAGAATATGAGAGCAAAAACCAAGAGTGATTTGCTGAGAGCTTGGATTGGGGTGTTGTTATTTGATGTTAGCTGTTTATATTTGCTTCTCTTTCCCTCCTCAGGCATCAGGTGGTGTGTGGTCCATGGCAGACCTCTGCTGGCAGACACAACAGGTTGGGTTCGCCTGCAGTTTCATGCAGGTCAGGCCTGGGTACCTGATACCCCCAAGAGGATGATCTCTCTCTTCCTGTTACCCGCCTGCACTTTCCCATCCCCTGGCCTAGAAGATAATATGTTATGCCCCGAATGTGCTAAGAGGTAATCCTTAAATATTTTTCTTTTCCTTTCTGAAAAAAAATTTTTTTAATGTTTATTTATTTTTGAGAGAGAGAGAAAGAGCATGAACAGGGAAGAGGCAGAGAGAGAGGGAGACACAGAATCTGAAGCAGGCTCCAGGCTCTGAGCTGTCAGCACAGAGCCTGATGAGGGGCTTGAACTCACAAACTGAGAGGTCATGACCTGAGCTGAAGTCAGGATGCTTAACAGACTGAGCCACCCAGGTGCCCCACCCTTAAATATTTTTCTAAGCCTGGCACATGGAAAAGGAGATGTCTAGATGGGTTTCGGAATAATTTAGTAGAAGGTGGAGGGCCAATATGTTGATTTCTTCATTTGTTGTATAGATGAGGCCAAAATGGGAAGCAAAAAACTTAGTAATGGATTAGAACTCAGATGAATGTGGCTTCTTAGAAACCTTAACAAAGTACCCAACTTAAGACTTTAACTGTCTCCATTTTAGAGATGTGTTTTAAAGGGGAAAAAAAACAACAACAAAAAACCCACATTAGAGTTCACTACCTGTTAGATACCTCACTTGGGTATACACAAATTAGTAGGGCAAAATCCATGGAGCACTTTGGAATGAAAGGAAGAAGGGAGGCTATGAAAATGTATGGGTAGTACCTACATTGGAGTAGCTTAGGGAAACTTCCCAAAGGAAGATGTACATGTACAGAGGAAGAGTTTACCAGTTGGAAAATAATGATTAGGGCATTCTGGTAGTGGAAACAGCTCATACAAATACATAGAAGTAAAAAAAGTCTGGGAAGGGGAGAAGCAGATCATTGCAACTTTTATATCTATATAAAAGATTTCATGTTGTCCTGTGGGTCATAATTTCTCAGTCACTTCTGTGACATAGACTCCTTTGAGAATATGAGAACCACATACTCATCATTCAGGGAAATATATATTGTGCATCCACACAAGCTCTGTTTTATATTTTATATAGACCATATATAGACCATAGCACTCCTAATGTTTACCTAGGAGTACAGAATTCAGCTTTTAAAAAAAAAATTAAAATGTTTATTTACTTTTGAAGGAGAGAGAGGGGCAGAGCTTGAGCTAGGGAGGGGCAGAGAGAAAGGGAGACACAGAAATGGGCTCCAGGCTCTGAGCTGTCAGCACAGAGCCTGACGCGGGGCCTGAACTCATGGACTGTGAGATCATGACATGAGCCGAAGTCAGCTGCTTAACTGATTCAGCCACCCGGGCACTCCCAAAATTCAACTTTTGACAGTGGAGTTGGGTGGAGGAGAAGAGTGTAGAGAAAAGAAAACTAAGGCTTTTTTTTAGGAAGTCGCTTGAAATCTCACAACAGAAACTAGATTTGAAGGTAAGAGATTACTATAGTAATTCTGGAAAGATGCAGTCTATGAGTTTGGCAAAGAATTTAAAGTGGAATGGAACAAATATAACAATGTAGGAGTAGAGGGAACAGTTGTTGTCTTACTAGATGGAAAGGTAGAAAAGTTCAGTTCAGCGGCAAAGGACGGGATACATGGGACATGCAGGCCATGGGTCTAGAGTTCCGGGAGAAGTGTAGGCAAGAAATACATTTGGGAGTCTTGAGCAAATAAATTGTGCATGAGTGTATGTGGTGGAAAGAACCCCAGAGAGAATCAGCATCTCAATGGTAAGTGAGTACGAGAGACTGAAGTACAGGTAGAGGACGAAAGGTAAGTTAAAAGAAAGCAATGGGCAAAGAGTTTCAGAAGGAAATGGTTGGCAATGAGATGGCCATGTAAGACTATGGTTAATGCAGTGCTGTTGGGATTGACAATTTAGGACACCATTGGTGGCCTTTTTGAGAGTATGTTGAGAGAAACAGTAGAAACAGAATAGGGTGGTTAAAAATTGGAGTAGAACATGTGAAGAACTAGGAACAGGACATAATAATAATCTGTTCTAACTGAGATGAGAATAACAGTCGAGGCAGCAATATCAAGGGAGCTTGTTTGTTTCCTTTCTTCTTCCTTCCTTCTTCCTTTCTCTCCTTTGCTTCTTCTTTATTTGTAAATGGGAAAACCAAGTGATCAAGTGTGAAGAGACAAGGGGACTTGGGAAGAAAGAACATGAAGAAAAGGGAACGTGTAAATATAAAGGCAGTGGAACATGGAACCGATTGTGTTACATAGAAAATGTGCCTTGATATTAAGTGAATAATCCTGTCTTTACCACATAAAATTTTAGGTGGGAGGGAAAACTACTAAGAAATGCCAGAAGTGGATTCCTGCTTTATTGTGGTTGGTATAGAATGGTCTATCTTATTGTAACAAATTTAAAAAACTTTCTTTCTTTATAGGAATAAGAAGATAATGAAAAGATTAATTGCTATGGGGAAGGAGAGGCGACGTGGCTTGAAAACATCAACATCTTTGCCTTTGAGTGGGCCATATCTTAATAACGAATAAATGGTGGAGAGCATGTGGCTACTATTGATTTTCATCCCAATGACTGTCGTGCTCTGTCCTGGCCATTTTCAGTATTGCCTGAGGCTTTGGGCACAGATGCGAATGTCTAGATTCTGTTCTTGAGGTTTGCCAAGAAGTGACTGCTACTGCTACCTCTTGGTTATACAGAATATAATTTAGTTCTGCTTTAATTCATAGATTTTTTAAAAGTAGCTTTAGGCTTTCAGAAAAACTGAGCAGAAAGTACAGAGTTTAGAAATACTGCCTCAACTCCTTCCCCTACTATTAAAATCCTGCACCAGAGTGATACATGTGTTAAACCTACATTGACTTATTGTTATCACCCAAACCCCATAGCTTACAAGAGGGTTCACTTTTTGTGTTGTACAGTCTATGGGTTTTGACAAGTATATAGTGACATTCTACATCCACCATTATGGTGTCATCAAAAGAGTTTCACTAACTCTAAAACTTTTATGTTCCATCTACTCAACACTCTTACCAACATCCCTGACCACTGATTTTTTACTGTCTCTATGGCTTTGGCTTTTCTAGAATGTTCATACATTTGAAATCATAAGTAGCCTTTTCAAATTAACTTCTTTCACAGCAATATGCATTTAGGTTTCCTCCTTTTCATGACTTGATAGCCCACTTCTTTTTGGTGCAGAATATTCCATTGCCCTCATGTACTTTAGTTTGTTTATTCATTTACATATTAAAAGTCATCTTGGCTGCTTCCAACTTTTGGCAATTATGAATAAGGCTGCTTTATTGTGTGCAGGTTTTTGTATGGGCATAAGATTTCTACTTATTTAGGTAAATACTAACGGAAGTGATCGCTGGATCATGTGGTAAAAGTATGTTTAGTTTTGTAAGAAACTGCCAAACTGTCTCCCAAAGTGGCTGTACCATTGTGCGTTCCCACCAGGAATGATGGAGAGTTCTTCTTGCTCCACATCCTTACCAGCATTTGGTGTCAGTGGTTTGGCTTTTGGCCATGTTAATGGGCGTGTAGAAGCATATCTCATTGCTTTAACATGCAATTCTCTAATGACCTGACATGTTCAGCTCCATTTCATGTGCTTATTTGTTATCTATATATCTTCAGTGAGGTATCTATTCAGAGGTTTTTCCCCATTTTTTCATCTGGTTCATTTTCTTATTGCTGGGTTTTAAGAATTCTTTCATATTTTGAATGGTAGTCTTTTATTGGATAAGTCTTTTGCAAATATTTTTCCCAGACTCGCTTGTTTTCTCATTCTCTTGATTAATTTGTATATTTAGGTTATTGATGTTGACATGATGGCTTAAAATCTGTATTTTTTTCATTGCCCTTTTTTATGTGTTATATAAGTAATGATCAACAAGCTCTTAAGGCTGTATTGTTACTATTACCATCTTTTTAAATAGTGGAATTTAGCTGACACAAAATATTAGTTTCAGGTGTACAACGTAGTGATTAGACATTTATATACATTACAAAATGCTCACCAGCATAAGTGCAGTCCCCATCTGTCACCAAAGTTATTTCAGGATTGCTGACTATATTCCCTATGCTGTGCTTTTCCTCCCTGTGTTTTTTCTTTTAATAAATGTAAGTTTGTACCTTGCAATCCCCATTAATACTTATTTTGTCTATTCCCTTACTCCCTCCCCTCTGACAACCACCAGTTTGTTCGAAGTCTGTTTCTATCTATTTTGTTTTTTAGACTCTCTATATAAGAAAATTTTATATGTATTTCTTGACTCATTTCACTTAGCACAGATATTTTTAATGGCCGAGTAATATTTCATTGTATATGTATGTACATATTTATCCATTCACCTATTGATGGACACTTCGGTTACTTCCATATCTTGGCTATTGTAAATAATGCTTCAGTGAAAATAGAGATGCATGTATCTTTTTTTTTTTTTTAGTTTATTTCTTGATCTAAGATTTTTTTTTAGGTTCATATATTTTGAGAGATGCGGGTGGTGGAGACAGGGGATCTGAAGCAAGCTCCCTGCTGATAGCAGAGAGCCTGCTGCAGGGCTTGAACTCACGAACCATGAGATCATGACCTGAGCCAAAGTCAGGTGCTTAACCAACTGAGGCACCCAGGTGCCCCATGCATATGTTTTCCAATTAATGTTTCCATTTTCTTTGGGTAAGTACCCAGTAGTGGAATTGCCACATATATGGTAATTCTATTTTTAGTTTTTTGAGGAAACTGCATACTCTTTTCCCTAGTGGCTGCATCAATTTATATTCCTACCAACAGTACACACTTAATTAGAATAGTTAAAATCCAAAGCACTATATGATCCAATATACCTTCAAACAGAATAGTAACTTAACAAGCTGAACTCAACAACAGCGGATTAAAAGGATTATACCCTATCAAGTGGGATTTATCCCTGCAATTTAAGTGTGGCTCAACATGAAAATCAATGTAATATACCTATTAATAGGATGAAGAAAACACAAAAATGTAAAAGACATTTAACAAAGTCTAACACCCTTTTACGATGAAAACATTCAATAAGGCAAGAAGTAGAAGGGAACCTCCTCAGCACAACAGGTCACATAGAAAAAGCCCATAATTAATATACTGAGTGATGGCGAGCTTAGGTTTTTTTAAGTTAGGAACAAGAGTGCCCATTTTCACCACTTTAATTCA
This sequence comes from Crocuta crocuta, assembly GCF_008692635.1. Lineage (NCBI taxonomy): Eukaryota > Metazoa > Chordata > Mammalia > Carnivora > Hyaenidae > Crocuta > Crocuta crocuta. The sequence goes on from NW_027531334.1 coordinate 6,083,149, forward strand.
ATATGGTACTGGGAATTCTAGTCAGAGAAATTAGACAAGAAAAAAATCCTCTAAATGATTAGAATAAAGTCATATATGCATTGGGAAGGCAGAGGTAAAACTATATACCCAGGTGACATATTACAAGTAGAAAATTCAATCTTCCCTCAAAAAACTTAAAGCTAGTTAACAAATAGAGCAAATTTTCAAAATACAAAAGTCCTTGCAAGGTATCAGTTGTATTCTTATGTATCATCAGTGATGATCTGAAAAGGAAGTTAAGAAAATGATTCTATTTACAATAGTATCCAAAATAGTACAAACGGGGGTGCCTGGCTCAGCCAGTAGACCATGTGACTCAGTCAGTTGTGAGTTCAAGCCCCATGTTGGCTGTGGAGATTACTTAAAAATAAAATCTTGGGGTGCCTGGGTGACTCAGTTGGTGGTTAAGCATCTGACTCTTGGCTTTCGCCAAGGTCATGATCTCACAGTTGGTCATGATGATCTCACGGTTTGTGAGTTTGAGCCCCAGGTTGGGCTCTGCTGACAGTGCGGAGCCTGCTTGGGATTCTCTGTCTTCCTCTCTCTCTGTCACTTCCCCTGCTCACTCTCTCTCTAAATAAAGAAATAAACTTAAAAAAACAGAATCTTAAAAAGCAAATAGTATTAACAAAGGGATAAATTTAAAGTACAGGACTTGTACACTGAAGACTACAAAATGTTGCTAACATTACTTTTCCCTCTTAGTTCATTAATGTGGTAAAATAAACTGATGAAATTCAAATATAGAAACACTTGTAGTTTTTTTTAAGTTTTTTTTTTTTTTTAACATTGATTTATTTTGGAGAAAGACAGAGACAGAGCATGAGCTGGGGAGGGGCAGAGAGAGAGGGAGACACAGAATCCAAAGCAGGCTCCAGGCTCTGAGTTGTCAACACAGAACCTGATGCGGGGCTTGAACCCAGGAGCTGTGAGATCGTGACCTGAACCGAAGTCGGACGCTTAACCAGCTGAGCCACCCAGGTGTCCCCACTTGTAGTTTTTATATTGCTAGCTCATAATGATGCATTTTGTTATTACATTTCATATATTTTATTGGAAAATTTTGCTCTAAAGAAAAGTTGGAAGAATAGAAACAATTCACTATTTGTTAATAGTTTTGCCACACTTGATAAAAGTTCGTCCATTTGTTTTTGACTGCCAGATTAACAGACACATTTTTGCCCCTAAACACTTCAGCATGCACCTTCTAAAAATAAGGACATTCTTTTACATAATCACAGTACCATTATCAAACTTAAGAAATAGTATATGGAATAGATTCCATAATATCAAACATCTAGTTTGTATTCAAATATGCTTAGTTGTCCCAAAAATATGTTTTGTACTTGTCTTTTGAAATTCAGGATTCAGGGGTGCCTGAATGGCTCTCAGTTTGTTAAGCAGCCAACTCTTGATTTCTGCTCAGGTCATGATCTCATGGTTTATGAGCTCTAGCCCCAGGTTACGCTCCACCCTGATAGTGCAGAGCCTGCTTGGGATTTTCTCTCTGCCTGTTACCTGCTCATGCTCTCTCTCAAAATAAATGAACTTAAAAAAAAAAATCCAGGATTCATGGGGCACCTGGCTGGCTCAGTCAGAAGAGCATTCAACTCTTGATCTCGAGGTGGTGCATTCAAGCCCTACATGGGGTGTAGAGGTTACTTAAATAAAAGTTTTAAGAAAAGTAGAAATCCAGGATTCAACAGAGTTTCAGGCATTCATTTTTTTAATATAATTTATTGTCAAGTTTGCTAACATACAGTGTATAAAATGTGCTCTTGGCTTCAGTGGTAGATTCATCTCTTACATACAATAATACCCAGTGCTAATCCTAGCAAATACCCTCCTCAATGCCCATCACCCATGTTCTCCTCTTCCCCCACCCCCATCAATCCTCAGTTCATTTTCTATATTTGAGCCTCTTATGGTTTGCCTCCCTCTCTGTTTGAAACTATTTTTCCCCTTCCCTTCCTCCATGGTCTTCTGTTAGGTGTCTCAAGTTCCACATATGAGTAAAAACACAGGATATCTGTCTCTCTCTGACTGGCTCTTTTCACTTAGCATAATACCCTCCAGTTCCATCCACATTGTTGCAAATGGCAGGATTTCATTCTTTCTCATTGCCAAGTAGTAGTTCATGGTATATATAAATCACATCTTTACCCATTCATCAGTTGGTAGATATTTGGGCTCTTTCCGTGATTTGGGCTATTGTTGAAAGTGCTACTGTAAACATTGGGGTCCATGTGCCCCTGTGAATCAGCACTCCTGTATCCTTTGGGTAAATTCCTAGTAGTGCTATTGCTGGGTCAGAGTATGATCCTGTTTTTTTAGAGAATTCTAAAATTCTCTAAAAATTTTGGAGAATTCTAAAAACATATCCCATTTTTTTGGGATATTCTATTTTTTTAGAGTTTTAGGCATTCTATTTGATTGTAATATCTCTATTTCCTTTTAACCAAGAAACCTATTTTTTAAAAAATACTAATTTNTCATGGTATATATAAATCACATCTTTACCCATTCATCAGTTGGTAGATATTTGGGCTCTTTCCGTGATTTGGGCTATTGTTGAAAGTGCTACTGTAAACATTGGGGTCCATGTGCCCCTGTGAATCAGCACTCCTGTATCCTTTGGGTAAATTCCTAGTAGTGCTATTGCTGGGTCAGAGTATGATCCTGTTTTTTTAGAGAATTCTAAAATTCTCTAAAAATTTTGGAGAATTCTAAAAACATACCCCATTTTTTAGGGATATTCTATTTTTTAGAGTTTTAGGCACTCTATTTGATTGTAATATCTCTATTTCCTTTTAACCAAGAAACCTATTTTTTAAAAAATACTAATTTTTTGAAGAGAAAAGGCCAGTTTTCTTGTACAATATGCCACATTCTGGATTGTTTGTTTCCTCATGGTGTTCTTTGACCAATTCTCTGTGTTTCCTATAAACTCAAATTAAAACTAGAGTTTGAGTAGATTCAGTCTTTTTGGCAAGAATACCTCATAAGGTTGAGGACTTCATACCACATTGCATGAGAAGGTATATAATTCAGATTATCTCATCATTTAAAATGTTATCACGTTATAAAAGTGATGACCACTAGGGGCGCCTGGGTCTGTTAAGTGTCCAACTATGGCTCAGGTCATGATCTCACTGTTGGTGGGTTTGAGCCTGGCATCAGGCTCTGTACTGACAGCTGGGAGCCTAGATCCTACTTCAGATTCTGTGTACACCCCCCACACCTCCCCCTCTTCCACTCTCTCTCTCTCAAAAATAAACATTAAAATTTTTAAAAAAAAAATTATGCTTTAAANGTTGGTGGGTTTGAGCCTGGCATCAGGCTCTGTACTGACAGCTGGGAGCCTAGATCCTACTTCAGATTCTGTGTACACCCCTCCACCCCTCCCCCTCTTCCACTCTCTCTCTCTCTCTCAAAAATAAACATTAAAATTTTTTAAAAATGCATTATGCTTTAAAAAAATAAATTAAATGAAAGTGATGACCACCAGATTTCTCTAAGGTCTAGGGGCAGCTTTCACTTTGGAATTTGTAACTACTCTGTAGTGTGATACCTTGATACTATGTGACTATCTTGTCCCTTGGCAACTCTTTACCCAATGAATTTTAGTATCCAACTGTCACTGGCCGTCCCTTTCCTGTCTCTGCACTGACCTCTGTACTTGAGTTCAATCAATAAAGAATTTTTTAAAATTTATTTTGTTTTATTTTTCTTAAGTTTATTTTTATTTGAGAGAGAGAGAGAGAGAGAGAGGAACCCGCGANGATCCTACTTCAGATTCTGTGTACACCCCCCACACCTCCCCCTCTTCCACTCTCTCTCTCTCAAAAATAAACATTAAAATTTTTAAAAAATGCATTATGCTTTAAAAAAATAAATTAAATGAAAGTGATGACCACCAGATTTCTCTAAGGTCTAGGGGCAGCTTTCACTTTGGAATTTGTAACTACTCTGTAGTGTGATACCTTGATACTATGTGACTATCTTGTCCCTTGGCAACTCTTTACCCAATGAATTTTAGTATCCAACTGTCACTGGCCGTCCCTTTCCTGTCTCTGCACTGACCTCTGTACTTGAGTTCAATCAATAAAGAATTTTTTAAAATTTATTTTGTTTTATTTTTCTTAAGTTTATTTTTATTTGAGAGAGAGAGAGAGAGAGAGAGGAACCCGCGAGAGTGTGCATGTGCTCAAGTGGAGGAGGGGCAGAGAGAGAGGAAGAGAGAATTCCAAGCAGGCTCTATGATGTTAGTGCAGAGCCCGCAGAGCCCCACGTGGGGCTCAGACTCATAACCATGAGATGATGACTGCAAGATCATGACCTGAGCCAAAGTAGGAAGCTTAACCAACTGAGCCACCCTGGTGCCTCCAGCCAAGAAAGAGTTTAGAGCCAAGCTCTCAAGTAAGCAAGAATTTACTAGCAACTAAATGAAAAGTACTCTCTCAAGATGGGAGAGTGGACAGGTCCAGAAGTGGCAGCCGCACCAGGGTTAGGGGTGTCTTTTCTTTTGATGTTTGTATAGGTTATGGGTCATAGCTAGAGCTGTCTCTGAGTTTGCTTCCAATCATCTAAGGGACTCTCCTACTGGTGAGGTTCAGCCCCATAAGATTCTTGTTGGAACTCTCCTGGCAGTGAGAAGAAGAAGGTGTGCAAACTTCAGTGTAAATGTATTATATTGAAGCTATAGGTTACTGGAAGGCAGTGGTTATAGGGAAGGGCACATGCACGCTCCCCAGGGCTTTTTCTAGCTGTTTGTATTCCAGGGAATGGTTGGCAGTTTCTCAACTTTTATCTTTTTAATGGTCAGAAAGTCCCCTTCCCTGCTCATCATCTAGCTAATTGTCTACTCTATCACAGTGGTCATTCATATCTGAATCAATGATTACCTTGACAGTTGTGAAATCTTTTCAGTCTTTATTCATTTTTTAGCTGGCATTCTACTATAAAGAAAACTTTCCTTCTCTTCTTTTTGAGTGTCATTTAATTTTTTTATTTTAAAAATAGTTTTTAAATTTAACTTTTAGTTATGTGCTATGAGCAATAAATATATATTTTTAACGTTTGTTTGTTTTTAGTAATCTTTACATGCAGCATAGGGCTGCAACTCAGGACTCCGAGATCAAGAGTCACATGCTCTGACTGAGCCAGCCAGACATCCCCTAATTAAGATTATTATGATGCATGGGGCGCCTGGGTGACTCAGTCGGTTAGGCGTCTGACTTTGGCTCGGGTCATGATCTCGCGGTCTGTGGGATCAAGCCCCGCATCGGGCTCTGTGCTGACAGCTCAGAGCCTGGAGCCTGTTTCAGATTCTGTGTATCCCTCTCTGCCCTTCCCAGCTCTTGCTGTCTCTCTCTGTCTCAAAAATAAATAAACGTTAAAAAAATCTTTTTAAAAAGATTATTAAGATGCCTTAAGATAGTCTTGGATTCAGTGAGTTTATATTTTATTTAATTGTTGCATTACACTGAGTGATTTTTCATATAGTGATTGAACTGGTTATAGATTATACTTGTCTCATTAATAGTTTGGAAATGAGAGGCACCTGGGTGTCTCAGTCAGTTGAGAAACCAACTCTTGATTTCTGCTCAGGTTATGATCTCGGGGTCGAGGGATGGAGCCCTGTGTGGGGTTCTGTCCTGAGCATGGAGCCTGCTTGAGATTCTCTCTCTCTCTCACACACACACACACACACACACACACAGATGAAAATAATAATAAAAAAGTTTGGAAATGTAATCTCCTGTCTGTTTTATGGAAAAAGTTGTATAATAAGGGAATAATTTAATACTTGAAAGTTTGTGGTATTCACATGTAAAACAATCTAGTCAAGAATTTGTACTGAGAGGACAAAGTATGTGATTATCATTTCAATTTTTTAAGTCATTATTATTTTATTCAAGTTTTCTATTTATTTTTATGTTATTTGGCTCATCTTATACTTTTCTAGAACTTTGTTTCTTCCAAGTTTTCAAAGGTATTGCCATACATTTTTTTTGTTCACTGTGTCAATAGTTAACTTCTATTTCAGATTCTATATTTTATTTTATTTTTCTCTTGTTTGCTTACTCTCATAGAGATTCATTTTTTCTTATTAATCTCTCCAAAGAAAAATGTCTAGGTGGGATTCTTCAGAAGCAGACCCTGAGACAGTGTAGGATACAGAATGTTGGGGGAATACCTTTGGGATGGCATTTATAGAAGGGAAAGGGGGAAAGCAGGGCTGGGGAGAGGGAGAATCAGACTGTGATGCAAGCCAGTACCAAAACCCTGGCCATCCTCTAGGGGAAGTTCTGGAGCTAAAATGTCAGGGTTGGTTTACTGTGGGTCAATTGTGCACTAAACCCTGTCCAAGTTAGTCACTGGTTGTGGGCTGCTCAGGGAAGGCCATGACCCTGAGCAAGGGCATTCATCTGCAAGTGAAAGGCTCTCCCAGGGGCTGACAGGTCGAGGCTGTCTCCACAACACTCTCCTTCATGGAAGGGAAACCTGGACAACTCATGTTCAAGTTTACTACAGTTGATATCTGATGCCTTGTTTTGTTTTGTTTTCCTGCCTTGCCGTTTTGTTTTTCACTTCCTTGCTTTCTGTTCTTATCTTAATATGTTTCCTTCTTCCATAGTTCTTTGAATTTATTCAGTTGTTTTCCTAGCTTGAGGTGTAATTTTCCTTGAGTTAAGTTATTGGCTCATTTATATTCAATCCTTCTAACAGATCAATATTTTTACTTATTTATTTATTTAAAAATTAAGTCTTTTTTAAGTTTATATTTTGAAAGACCGAGAAAGCATGAGCTACAGAGAGAAGAGAGAGAGAGGGAGAGAGAGGATCTAAAAATAAGGGGTTCAAATTTGTGAATAGTGAGATCATGACCTGAGCTGAAGTTGGATACTTAACTGACTGAGCCACCCAGGGGCCCCCTGATAAATATTTTTAAAGCTAGAAGTTTCCTCTTAAGAAATGCTTCTCTAATTCTGGGAAGTTCTCAATTATTACTTTTTTTTTTTTTTTTTAAGTTTTGTTGTTGTTCTTGAGAGCAAGAGAAAGCATGAATGGGGAAGGGGCAGGCAGAGGAGAGAGCAAGAATGTCAAGCAGACTCCACACTGTCAGCTCAGAGCCCAATGTGGGGCTGCACCTGACGAACCATGAGATAAGATCGTGACCAGGGCCAAAGTTAGATGCTTAATTGACTAAGCCACCCAGGTGTCCCAGCTCTTAACTTTTCCTTCAAAATTTTATCTTGAGTTTGTGTCTGAAAGAACAGGACTGGAAAATGTTTGTCAGATGAAAGGAGTCCCGAACAAGGAGTTCCTAGATTCTTTTCTCTCTTCTGACAGATGAGCCATGTAAATGCCAAGAATAAATTTGTGCTACCATGAAAGGCACTAGCTCTCATCCTCAGCAAGCCAGTGGGATTTCCACCACCTCCAGGATCACCCAGAGGCAAGGAAGAGATAGCACATGTCATTATTACTTCTCACTCAGTGGGTCTCCAGACCGCTTTTGCTCTTCTTTTCCATTAACATTTGTATCCAATCATCCAACAGAACAAATGGCTGCTAGCTTTTGTACTCTTTCCAAATGCTTCTTTTTTAGAGCTATGTTTTTAAGCTTAGCTGTCTGCAAATTCCCATACTTATTTTAGCTCTGGGCAGGGGAGAGGAGGAAGGCAGAGAAGGGAGACCTTATGGTCCCAAATAAGCACTTAAATCTTACCTTTAATACTTCTATTGCTTGCATTTAGAACTCCACAAGCTTGGGAATATGAGTGTTAGTGACTTGCCATATATTTTGAAGAATTAAACTTCAGAAGTTACTCTGAACTCAGATGGTTAATGGCACCATTATCTGTTAGTCTATTTTAAGAGAACCCAAACTAGGACGGAGACTAGAACAGGAAGATCAAATGTCACAGTCTTTCCAGTAGAGCATGTAGTTGAGCTCTCAGAGAAAAGTAGACTTAGGGCAAAGTGCTAGGAGGTCTGTCTTCCAAAAATGTCATGAATGAAGCATCTTCTAGTGTAAACATTACTTGCCTAAAGACCAGTACAGAATTAAAACAAAAGCAACAACAAAAACAAATCAGTCTTTGAAATAACTAGGAAGGAATCTAACTCAATAACCCAGAGAAAACCGACTCTGGTTATATGTTATTTATTGCTTACTATTTCAGTGTGGCATTCTTTCTTCATTAAAAGTTCTGTTTTTCCTATTTTTTCTTAGTGTTGTGCACAAAAGACTCTTTCTTGACCTCAAAATCAATGCATATTGCTAGAAGCTACACTTGATTTGTATTTACAATTTCAGGTTTGCCTCTAGGTACTAGAGAAACAGGGGTGTCCTTTCAGATCTTGTAACTTACGATGAAGGCATAGAAGAGATCATTTAAAAAAATTTTTGTTTTAATTTTTTTAATGTTTTATTTATTTTTGAGAGAGAGAGAGAGAGAAAGGCAGCATGATAGGGGGGAGGGGGGACAGAGAGAGAGGGAGACACAGAAACTGAAACAGGCTCCATCCAGGCTCTGAGCTGTCAGCATAGAATGAGATCATGACTTGAACTGAAGTCGGATGCTTAACCAACTGAGCCACCCAGGAGCCTCGGAAGAGGAGATTATATTAATGAAGCTTTGTGATTTACAACATGGAATCATAGTGATTAGGATTCCATAATGAAGATGGTTGCCTGAGTGACACAACCATCCACAGAGATCTCTTTTAAGGACTGAAAGCCACTAACATAAAGTTGTTGCAATCAGGCTTTTATTAGTTCATTCAATGTGTCTTAACAATCCTTCAAAGAACCAGTCTTTGTCCGTCTCTGATGGTACAAACTGATTAGAAACACTGCTGGTGCTGACATTGTGGTTGGGCACACAGACAAATGAAAGACGACAGTGCAGATGGGACAAGATAAGGGAGAGGTGCCTGACTCAAGCAAGAAAGGGACAGAGTGAGTGGGTCTGCTCAAGCTTAATCCTGGAGACCAGGGAAAAGAGAATAAAATGGCTTATAGCTCTTAGTGACCTCTGTGCCAGGGGTTGTGTTAGGAGCTGAGTGGACCCTGGGGAAAAAAATAGACATGGTCCCTGCCCCTGCGTAGCTCAGAGCATGGTAGAAAAGACATATCATGTACATACAACGGAGAGCCAACTTTTGTGAAAAAAGAGAACAGGGGCCAAGAAGAGTCAATACTAAAGGGGATCTTCTATCATTATGTAGTTATGGAAAGACTTTTTAATAAGTCATGTCTGGAGTCAAAGAAGGAAAGGGAGCCATTCAGAGAAAACTGGGGCCCAGGATGGCTTATAATTTGCCTAAGGAAACGGAGCCAATACTTTCAAAATCTAGAATCCAAGTTGGCCCAATGCCAAAGTCACAATTGTTATTTAATGATTCAATGTCCCCTGAGAAAATAAACTTCTCAAGGGCAGAGGCTGTATTTTTATTACCCTGTCTTAAATCTAGCATATAGTAGGTACTTTGTGAATTATCAAACGAATGCATTTGAAATATTGAGCCTTTCATAGGTAAAAGAATGAAACATTAAGACACTATAACCATTATGTTTCAGAAGGAGGGAGGACTTTCAAACCTTTTTTTTTTTTAAGTTTATGTATTTTGGGAGAGAAGGAGACAGCAGGAGTGGAAGAGGGGCAGGGAGAAAGGAAGAGTGAGAATCCTAAGCAGGTTCTGCACTGCCAGCACAGAGCCCAACGCAGGCCTTGAACCCACAAAGATATGAGATCATGACCTGAGCTGAAACCAAGAATCGGATGCTTAACCGACTGAGCCATCCAGGCGACCCTACATTAAATTTTTAAAAAACATTTATTTATTTTTGAGAGACAGAGAGAGACAGAGTGTGAGCAGGGGAGGGGCAGAGAGAGTGTAAGATACAGAATCTGAAGCAGGCTCCAGGCTCTGAGCTGTCAGCACAGAGCCTGATGTGGGGCTCAAACTCATGGACTGCGAGATCGTGACCTCAATTGACTGGGTCACCCAGGTGCCCCCAAATTGTTCACACTTTAAATAACTTTCTTTTTCTGTATTTTATAGATATATATGCATGTAAATATATATGCATACATATATATAACTTGTTTATTTTTTTTCCATCATATGTTATGATTTTTTAAATCAGGTTTTTGAGTAAAGTCCATTTGGAAATAGTGGTTAATAGATTTGTAATAAAAAGTTGTTTTTTAATTAATTAATTGTTAATGTTTATTTATTTTTGAGAGAAAGAGATACCATGAGCAGGTGAGGGACAGAGAGAGAGGGAGACAGAGAATCCCAGCAGGCTCCACACTGTCAGTGCAAAGCCTGATGTGGAGCCTGAACCCACAGGCCATGAGATCATGACCTGGGCCAAAGTTGGACACTCAGCCAACTGAGCCACCCAGGTGCCCCAGTAATAAAAAAGTTTTTAAAAATTTTCTTGGAAAATTTGTAGCAACTCGTTTAAGGAAAAGTGATAAGTGATAGAAGTGTGACTCATTTTAGCAACTCTAAACACTGGAACTTGGGGCACCTGTGTGACTCAGTTGGTTGAGCATCTGACTCTTGGTTTTGGCTCAGGTCATGATAGCAGGGTCAGGAGATCAAGCCCCTTGTCTGGCTCTGCCCCTTTCCCTCTCCCTCTCTCTTTTTAAAAATTTTTTTAAATGTTTTATTTATTTTTGAGAGAGAGATAGAGACAGTACGAGCAGGGGAGGGTCAGAGAGAGAGGAAGACAGAGAATCTGAAGACAGTCTCCAGGATCTGAGCTAGCTGTCAGCACAGAGTCCAACGCGGGGCTCAAACCCAGGAACAGTGAGATCATGACCTGAGCTAAAGTCTGATGCTTAACTGACTGAGCCACCCATGCGTCCCTCTCCCTATCTCTTAAAAAAAAAAAAAAAGACTGGAACTTGATATATAGTGGTAGTGGAAGAGTTAAGAAAACCATAAATTTGTCCTGTGAGTGAATTTATAAATCATTTCCGGGATCTAAATCTCTTTTGATCATGTGATGGAAGTTATAAATGTGAATACACACTATTGTATAAGATTTCAGCTCCTGAAGAACTTCTCAGAAGCCCAGGTTATGCTCAGCTACAGGTGCTGAAGGGTTGGGTGATTACAAAGGAGTGAATGGATTTGACTTGCATTCTAGAGAAAACTAGAAGAGGATAAAAGAAAGTCAGTTGGGGGGGGGAATCGATTATTGAGGAATTAGTCAGGACTCCAAGTGAGGAATAATTTAGGGCCTCAACTGAAAAAGTGGTAGAAGGGGTAAAAATGTGAT